>NC_059133.1:83734935-84034935 GCF_020740605.2 Lemur catta
AGACATAACAACTAAAAGAAGAATACAATTAAAAATATTAGTAGTATATCCTTATTTATCAATAATTACCTTAAATTTAAATACACTAAACTCACCAAGCAAAAGGCATAGAGTGGGCTGGGCATGATGGTTCACACCTGTAACCCTAGCACTCAGGAAGACCCAGGCAGGAGGACTGCTTGCGGTCAGGAGTTTAAGAACAGCCTGGGCAAGGGAGAGACCTCATCTCTATTGAAAAAAAAGAAAGAAAGAAAGAAAGAAAGAAAAGAAAGAAAGAAAGAAAGAAAGAAAGAAAGAAAAGAAAGAAAAAGAGAAAAGAAAGAAAGAAAGAAAGAAAGAAAGAAGAAGAAAGAAAGAAAGAAAAGAAAGAAAGAAAGAAAGAAAGAAAGAAAAGAAAGAAAAAGAAAGAAAGAAAGAAAGAAAGAAGAAAGAAAGAAAGAAAGAAAGAAAAGATAAAAAGAAAGAAAAGAAAGAGAAAGAGAGAGGAAGGAAGGAAGGAAGGAAGGAAGGAAGGAAGGAAGGAAAGAAAGAAAGAAAGAAAGAAAGAAAGAAAGAAAGAAAGAAAGAAAGAAAGAAAGAAAAAAAGAAAGAAAGAAAGAAAGAAAAAGAAAGAAAGAAAAGAAAGAAAGAAATTAACTTGGCACTAAAATAGAAAAAATTAGCCAGGCATGGAGGCACATGCCTGTAGTCCTAGCTACATGGGGGGCTGAGGCAGGAGGATCTCTTGAGCCCAGGAGTTTTAAGTTGCTGTGAACTAGGCTGACACCATGGTACTCTAGCCCCAGCAACAGAGTGAGACTGTGTCTCAAAAAAAAAAAAAAAAAAAAAGGGCATAGAATGAATGAATTGATTAAAAAAACAAGATTCATTTAATAGGCTATGTACAAGAGACTCACTTTAGATTTGAAGACCCACAAAGACTAAAAGTAAAGACATGGAAAAAGATACCTCATGCAAACAGTAAACAAAAGAAAGCATTAGCACTCATGCTTCAATAAATAAATTTGATGTCTAAAACTGTCTCTGGAGACAAAGAAGGTCACAATATAATGATAAAATGGTCAATTCAACAGGAAGTTATGACAATTATAAGTACGTATATACCCAACATGACAGGATCGGCATATACAAAGCAAATATTGACAGATCTGAAGCTCCTGGAATTGATAAATAAACTCAGTAAAGTCTCAGGCTACAAAATCAAAGTACAGAAATCAGTAGCATTCCTATACACCAACAACAGTCTAGCTGAGAATCAAATCAAAGACTCAATGTCTTTCACAATAGCTATGAAGAAAATAAAATGCCTAGGAATATATCTAAAGAGGTGAAAGATCTCTACAAAGAGAACTACCAATCACTGAGGAAGGAAATTGCAGATGATGTAAACAAATGGAAGAGCATATCATGCTCATGCCATTGGCAGAATCAACATTGTTAAACTGTCCATACTACCAAAAGTGATTTACAGATTCAATGCAATCCCCATAAAAATATCAACGTCATTTTTCAAAGATCTAGAAAACATCATTCTATGTTTCATTTAGAACCAGAAAAGAGCCTGACTAGGCAAAGCAACCTTAAGCAAATTAATAAATATGGAAACATCACTTTACCAGACTTTAAGCTATACTACAAAGCTATAGTAACCAAAACAGCATGGTACTGGCACAAAAATAGAGACATGGAACAATGGAACAGAATAAAGAACTCAAATATAAAATGATGCACATATTGCCATCTGAGCTTTGACAACCAGACAAAAACATACACTGGGGAAAAGAATACTTATTCTGTAAGTGGTGCCGGGAAAATTGGATAGCCACATATATTAATGGAAGACTAAAACAGGATATGCACCTCTACTGCTCACAAAAATTAATTCACAATGGATAACAGAAAATTGTTCTAGATAGCAGCCTAGGCAAAGAATTTATGAAGAAGACCTCAAAAGCAATCACAGCAACAACAGAAATGAATAAATGGGACTTAATTAAATTAAAAAGCTTCTGCATAGCCAAGGAAATAATCAGTGGAGCAAATAGGCAACCTATAGAATGGAAGAAAATGTTCATCCTATTATACATCCTATAAGGGGCTAATAACTAGAATCGATTAATACAAAGAATTCAAGAAATCAGCAAGAAAAAAATCAAAATACCCCATTAAAAGCTGGGCAAAAGACATGAATAGGAGCTTTTCAAAAGGAGGTAGGCCAATAAACATGAAAAAATGCTCAATGTCACTGATCATCAGAGAAATGCATATCAAAACCACAATGAGGTATCACTAATCCCACTGAGAATGGCTTTTATCAAAAAGTTCCCAAACAATAGATACTGGCATGATGTGGAGAGAGAGGAACACTTATACACTGTAGGTAGGACTACAAACAAGTACATTTTCTACGGAAAACAGTATGGAGATTCCTCAAAGAACTAAAAGTAGATCCACCATTTAATCCAACAATCCCACTACTGGGTATTTGCCCAAAGGAAAAGAAGTCATTTATGAAAAATAGATTTGTACTAGAAAATTTATTACAACACAATTCACAATTACAAAGATGTGTAATCAACCCGAGTGTCCATCAATACATGAGTGGATTAATAAATGTGGTATATGTATACCATGGAGTACTACTCAGCCATAACAAATGAATTAATACCTTTTGCAACAATCTGGATGGAACAGGAGACCATTTTCCTAAGTGAAGTATCTAAAGAATGGGGAAAATAAAACACCCCATGTACTCACTATTAAATTGGAACTAGCTGATCAGCACTCATGTGCACAGATGGAAGTAAAACTTAACGGAAATTATTCAGGAGGTGGGGGGGGGGTGTGAGGGGATGGGTGAAATCATACCTAACAGATATAGTGTACACTATCTGGGTAATGGGTACACATAACTTTGACTCAAGCAGTACAAAGGCAATCCAGGTAACCAAAACATTTGTACCTCTGTAATTCTGAAATAAAAAAAAATTAAAAAACTTAAAAAAAATTTGCTTTTCTTAAGAAAAAGGAAATTGATAGCAATATAGTAGGGAACTTCGATATCCCCCTTATGATAATCTATAGAACATTCAGACAGAAAACTCAATAAAGAAAAACCTGAGTTGAACAACAGTATAGACCAAATAGACCTAATAGACATATATATATAAAACTTTCCACCCAACATCAGAAGAATGCACATTTTTCTCAATCTCCCAGGAAACATCCTTCAGCATAGAGTACATGTTAGGTCACAAATGAATCTTAACAAATTTAAAAAAATCCAAATCATTCCAAGTATCTTTTCTGAACAAATGGAATAAAACTAGAAGTTAATAACAGTAAGAAAACCAGAAAATTAACACACTTTTGAACAAACATAGAGTCAAAGAGGAAATCAAAGGGAATTAAAAGTTTCTCAAGAAAAATGAAAATGAAAACATAATATATCAAAACCCTATAAGATGAGTCAAAAGTAATACCAAGAGTGATGTTTATAGTATAAATTCCTACATTAAAAAAGAAAAAAAAAACTCAAACAACCTACTTTTACACTTAAAAATAAGAAAATAAAAAAAACTAGCAGAAAAAGAACAATCTAAGCCCACAATAAGCAGACGGTAGGAAGGAATAATTGGCACAGAAATAAATCAAATAGAAAATTTTACAAAATAGAAAGAATCACAAAAACTAAGAGTTGATTTTTTGAAAAGATAAATAAAATCAAGAAACCCTTAACTAAACTAAGAAAAGCAGAGAAAACATTCAGATGAATAAAATTGGAAATGAATAAAGAGATAGTACAATAGAAGCCTGAGATAAAAAAAGGATCATAAGATTGCACCACTGCAGTCCAGCCTGGGTGATAGAGTGAGACTCTGTCTCCAGAAGATACAAAATAAAATAAAGATTTTAAAAGAGGATCATAAGAAATTATTATGAAAAATTATATGCTGGCAAACTAGATAACCTAGAAGAAATGGATAAATTCCTAGAAACATACAACCTACCAACCGTGGATCAAGAAGAAATAGAAAGCCTGAACAGATCAATAACAAATAAGGACATTGAATCAGAAATCAAAAATTTTTAAGAAAGAAGAACCCAGAACCAAATGGTTTCATAAGTGAAGTTTACCAAAAACTCAAAAAAACAAAAACAAAAACAAAACAACCTTAGTACCGATTATTTCTTAAAATCTTCCAAAAATAGAATAAGAAGGAACACTTGTAAACTCATTCTATGCGATCAGCATTTTCTTAACACTGAAACCAGATAAGACACTACAGGAAAAGAAAGCTACAGGCCAATATGCCCAATAAACATAAATGCAAAATTCCACAACAAAATCCTAGCAAATGAAATTCAACAGCACAGTAAAAAACTCATACACCATGACAAAGAGGCATTTATCCCTGAAATGCAAGTATGGTTCAAACATGCAAATCAATCAGTGTGATACAAAATATTAACACAATGAAAGAAAATTATGATTATCTCAATATATGCAGCAAATGAATTTGACAAAGTTCAACAACCATCCACACATGAACAGAAGCTTTTCAAAAGACAATAGACAAATGGCCAATAAACATATGAAAAAGTGCTCAATGTCACTAATCATCAGAGAAATGCAAATGGAAACCACAATGAGATATCACATTACCCCAGTTAGAATGGCTTTTATTAAAAGCCTCAAAACAATAGATGCTGGCATGGACATAGAGCGAAAGGAATGCTTAAGCACTGTTGGTGGGACTGCAAGTTAGTACAGCCTCTATGGAAGACATTATGGAGATTCCTTAAAGCACTGAAAGTAGACCTACCATTTGATGCAGCAATCCCACTACTGGGTATTTAACCAAAGGAAATGAAGTCATTTTATCAAAAAGGTACCTGCACTCGAATGTTTATTGCAGCACAATTCATAATTGCAAAGATGTGGAATCAACCCAAGTGCTCATCAATTCATGAGTGGATTAACACAATGTGGTATATGTGTACTATAGAATACTACTCAACCATAAAAATGATGAATTAATGCCTTTGTGACAATTTGGACGGAACTGGAGACCTTTATCCTCAGTGAAGTATCTAAAGAATGAAACAACAAACACTTCATGTACTCACTATTATTAATAAATTGGAACTAACCGATGAGCACACATGTGCACCTAGGGAACTAAAACCCAGTAGAAATCAAGCAAGGAAGAGAGGGAAGAGGGAATGTGCAAAACCTACCTAAAAGGTCAATGAACACTGTCTGGGTGATGGGCACACTTGTAGCCTTGACTAAAGCATTACAGAAGTGATCCATGTAACCAAAAACATTTGTACCCTCGTAATATTTTGAAATAAAAAAATATTGTCTATGAAATACATATATTAGGATCGTAATGCAATAAAGGCCATATATGAAAAGCCCGCAGCTCACATCACAATCACTTGAACAAGTAGAGTGAAGCTGGAGGCATGCCACTTCTTGTTTCAAAATATAACAAAGCCACCTTAAATTAAAACAGTATAGTATCAGCATAAAAACAGAAATATAAACCAATGGAAAATAACACAGAGCCCAGAAATGAATCCACACGTCTACAATGAACTGATCTTCAACAAGGATGCCAAGAGCAGACAATGGGGAAGGCATAGTCTCTTCAATAAATGATGTTGGGAAAATTGGATATTTTGCTCCATATACAAAAATCAACTCAAATAGATTAAAGACTTAAATATATGAATTGAAATTATATAATTACTTAAAAAACCACAAGAACAAAGCTTCTTGACATTAGACTGGGCAATGATATCTGTAATATGACAATAAAAGCATAGGCAACAAAAGAAAAATAGACAAATGGTATTTCAGCAAACTAGAAAAGCTTCTGTAAAGCAAAACAAACATTTGATACAATGAAAAAGTCCTAGAAGCAGAGAGTAGAATGGTCATTTTCCATGACTGGGGGAGAGGATGATGAAGAGGTCTTTGTCAAAGATTACAAAGTTTCAATTATGCTGAATAAATGAGTTCTGGAGACCTATTGTACAACATAATGCCTAAGATTAATAATACTGTTAATCTTATTAATTAATTGTATTAATTGTATACTTAAAAATTTGCTAAGAATGTAGATCTTATGTTAATTGCTCTTAGTGCAAAAGTGGGAAAAATTGTGCATGAGGAAAATTTAGGAGGTGATGGTAGCAGTGGGAGAGATTGAATAAATAAATAAATAGATGAGAGGGAAAGAAAGAGAGAGAACAAGAATAAATGAGATGAGTACAAGGATCAGGGCTAAAGTTAGCTACTCCAATGCATAGTCATAATTTCAGCTTCCTGATTTGAATCTGTTTTCAGTCCTAAAACCCCTTAACTAACTAAAAGGCCACATCTCCATGAGGAAGCACCTTGAAGCAATGCAAAAAATAATTACAATAATAATTTCCCCAGTCCTTCCCTTAAGAGACAGAGGGCCATTTACTTTTTTGGCCATACACTAGTGAAACCAGATCTACTGAGAGTTATTTGATACAGGGACAGAGTTTGTGTTGAAATCTAGGGACACAGATTTCAATCTTTCATACCCCATTATATTAAATTGTTGGGACACATAGGCTGCAGATAATATATGCAATGGTAGCCGTGGTCTTTTTCACAGTGAATCTGCTGAATCTATGAACCCACTCAGTTCATTCTCCAAATTTACATTTGGAAAACCATGCTTAGGTGTTTTCAAAATCCATCCCATTGTTTCCTTTACCTAGACTGTAGAGAATAGCAACTATTGTAGGGAAAGGCCAAAGAAACGCTCTGAAAGAATTCCTAAAGGAAATGAGAGACTCATTCACCTACTCTATAAAACTTTCCCTTTTTATGATATGGACCACCCAATATAGTAAGTGATCATATACTCTATTTGTTCTCTAATTATTTTCTTCATATGCCTTATATGCATGTTGATTTTTTCATTATTTTTCTGCCATAAATCACCCCATTCTTTTTTTTTATTTCAGGATATTATGAGGGTACAAACATTTTGGTTACATTTTATGTCTTTGCCTCACCCAAGCGAGTATTAGAGGCTTGCCCTTCCCCTCTACAATGCTCACCCAGTCCATTAGTTGTGAGTTTATGCTCCCCAACTCTCTAATCCCTGGAGAATATTACTACTGTGTGAGCACCATAGGGTTGAAGTTAGTGCCAATTTACACTAATTGCAACACCATTTAGCCTGAACCAAAATATTAGTCTATTTGACCTATCTCCAATATTATTCTTTCTTCTCTTCTAACTCATTCTCTTTATTATAGCCAGAATTCTCTTTCTTAAACTCAGGTATTTAAGTCATTCTTCCATTTGCAGACTTTCAAGGACTTCCCACTGCCTACAGATAAAGAATAAACATAAAGTATGACTCCAAAGCCCTTTTGAACCTGGCGTTTGTATAAATTTCCAATTTTATCTCCCACTACTTTTTCCCGTCTACTCTAATTGTTTAAGTGCTAGCTTCATTTATAATTATACATTTTACTTTGTTGTTTTCCTATTAGCCTTTTCATCCTAGTAAATCTTATTCAGACTTTCACCTCCAAGCTCTAATATTATTTCCATTTGAAGGCATTTTTATTTCATTCTCTTTTCCCTCAACTTTACTCTGGCTCTACTGCCCTAACCCCACCTATCCTTGCTTTTTTCACACCACACCTACATATAAAAAGAGGAAATCAAACTTAATTGATTCAGTGATGTGATTATGGAAACTTTGTGGAGTTAGATCTTATTAATTATTTGCTGTACCACTTACTAAGCCTCTGTTTGTGTTCATTTTCTGTATCAAAATCTAGATTAGAATATATCCTCCTCATAGGAATATTGTGAGGATATCATGAAGCAATGAACATCAGATAGTTTGCATCAATACACAGTAATCGTACATTTTAGCTTTTATTATTATGCTTCTATATTTTATATATATGTATTATATTTAAGATTCATCATGCATATATATTTTTGCATAGACAGGGAGTATTTATCTGCTAAACTGATTTGTCTAAAAGTTTCAAATTTCACTCTTATTACCCCAATTTCTTGCAAAATGCTTGGAACAAGGTAGGATCTCAATAGGGATTTGGCAAAAACAATGTATTTGTTATATTCTGCATTACTTTTAAGTTATAGTTGTGTTTAGTAGAGGCTAGTCCACTAGTTGACATGTGTGAATAAGTTCTAATTTATGGAAGTTACATACAATGAAATTAGGAAAGGACCCCTATCTACCCAAACACTGATATTGAACAAAGTGAAAAGAACATGACAACAAAAGCTCTGCTCACTCAGAAATGATGGATACATTATATTACTTCAGGTGTACAGAAGTACAGAATCATGGCATTGATACATATGCTATTAAAAAGTACAAGAAGTATAAGGACACAATATTAATGAAATTATAATGAAAAGGGAGCATGAAATTTCTCTTGAAATGCATTTATAATTTTAAGGGATGCTCATTATTAATATATAAGATATTTTTCAATACCAAGAAAATTAGAAAAGTGTTTAATTTTTGAATTATAAATCTACTCCTATATACTTAGTAGTAGGGATAAAAATATTTAGAAATTATTTTTAAATTTACCAAAGTAGGAAAAAGAATGCTTTCTAATTATAATAACAAAGAAATATGGGACCTAAATGTTTTAGCACTAAAACTTCAATGGAAAGACGAGACTTGATATCAGGGGCTTCTGTGAATACTTCAAAGTGAGCCTTCTTTGAAATGCCCTCGTGCTTAATATTTATTTTATTAGGGTCTCCTGAGTGTTGCTGGGTCATCCTCTCACTCTCAAACACATTTGTAAGTTGTCAAATTGGTCCTCTGATGCACATTTCTCGTCACTTTCAGTAAATTTTTCTCAAATAGGGGCATTTCTTGGTTCAATGTGACCAGCAGTGCTTAAGCTTGTAGCATACACATGATCATTATACACTTTCACATTTTGTAGATTACACAAAAGTTCAAGTGTGATGTATCACACATTTGTTGAACTTTCTGCAGCAAGTACATATATTTTTAAAAGCAGCTAAAAATGTTTCCATAAATGTGATGGAACGGCATTGACACTGAAAAATCCACTTGCGTGATTTATTGAGAAATCACCCTAAATTGGCAATAATTCATATTTATTTCCATGTTTGTTCCAGTTTAAGTATTTTTTTTGTCATGTCCAGCATAGCCCCAATGGTACTGAATCCAGTTGTTAGATGGTGACTAGCTTCACTACACACCCACACCCACACACATATATGTACATATTACCCTTTCAGTAATTTTTTTTTTTTTTTTGAGACACGGTCTCGCTCTGTCACCCAAGCTGTAGTGCAGTGATCATTGCTCTCTGTAGCCTGTAACTCCTAGGTTCAGGCGATCTTCCCGCCTCAGCCTCTGGAGGAGCTGGGACTATAGGCGTGTGCCATCATGCCCAGTGAATTTTATTATATTTTGTAGAGACAGGGTTTTGCTATCTTTACAGGGTGGTCTCGAACTCCTGCCTCCAGCGATCCTCCCATTTCAGCTTCACAAAGTGCTGGGATTACAGGCATGAGCCCTGCACCCAACCAAATTTTTAGGTTTAATAGTGTATTGTTGGTTGATCTTTGAAATATTTCATCAAAGTGTGAAAGGTTATTAAAAATTAGGACTATTTAAGAACAAAATTATTATCAATTGCTGTAGTGAATTTTCTAACTGAGCTGAACTGACAGTATATTAGGGTCCAGGTGATTACTACCAGCAAGGTTAGAGTAGAAAAAGTTCACACTGATCAGTGGCAGGAAGAGAGAGCAAGAAAAAAATATATGTTGTGATTTACTTGTTGATATTACTTTCAAAATTCAAAGAAATTAGTGTACTTAAATCTTGTCATGATTTGTTGAAGGATATTGTAATTCTTTTGTCAGCAGGGTCAGGTAAATTTAGGACTACATTGCAGAGCCGCTCCCTTCTCCAACCACATCTTCGATAACAGTATTAAGTCGACTGTATGCCAGGTACTATTCTAAACATCACTCTCTCACTCTCTGTGTGTATGTGTCTCTCTCTTTTTCTCTCTCTACACACACACACATCCATAAATGTACATACATATATATGTATATATGTCATACACATATATATTCATTAAACTTTTCAAAATTTTTATATAAGTTATGTAATATTTTTAGTAGAAGAAGAGATTGAGCCTAGAGTGATTAGATTAATTGCTCAAAGTAAAAGATTGAGTTAGTGGTGCCACAGGATTCAAATTTAGCCAGTTTGACTCAGATCCTGTACTCTTATGATTACTCGACTTCTAATGGTATAATCGATGCAAAAGTAGTATTCTGCTTTTACAGGTAAATTTTTAACAAATCAAAATAATCAAAGCGGGTAACTTTGCTCCCAGAGAGGGCAAACCAGAGCCAAATTCTTCTCTTCTTGATGGTAGAGAGGAAGCTTATAGCTCACAAAAAGCAGTGGGACATAATTATTCACATCTTGGAGGATTATAATGTTTTGTCTCTGAGGGAAATTTATACTTATTGATAAGAAGAATAGATTTATTTTCACAGGCAATTCACACTTAGTAGTGGGGAAAACTGAACAGGAATCGGAGCACCCAGATTTATTCTTAGGCTAGTGTCCATATGGAGAACATTAAAAATGTTTACTAAATTGTGAAGAACTGCTAGAATTTTCAAAACCCAGGAAGAAATATAGGAGGAGAAAATCTTATGTGAGGAGACTGCAACATTTTTAAGGAGGTTGGAGTGGACAGCAGACTGATACTCTTGTGGAGAGTGCAGTAAGAGGAAGCAGAGGAGAAAATGACATGTCAGGTATTTGAGTCGAGTGTACACAGGAGACCCCTCCTTACAAAAGTCTGCATTTACCTTTATGTAGCCCAGGGGAAAATTTAAATTTGCATGTAAATTTTTAAGCCTCCTCCATTGTGATATTCCCATGTTCTACTGAGATTTGCTGAGTCTTCATTTAGAGCATCCTGTACCTACAGTACAACTTGAATTATTTGTGGCTGGGGGGCAGTGGCTGGGGGACAAGCAAGCCATTGCATTTCCCTGGAAGCTGTGGTAAAAAGTGCTGGGAGGCTGCTGGCTTTTTCTCAGTAGATTAGGACACAGCGTCAGTCACCTTCATGTAAAAAGGCCATTTATTGGAAAATGTTAGAGAAATCCCAGGCTTACAAAAATGAGTAAAACAAAACTTTTTGATTGCTGCCTACTCCTATTCTACCCACACGCAACACAGCTAGCAGCAATCCCCTCTTATGACATGAAAAAAGAATGTACTTGTTAACATACAGTTCATTTTTTTTCAAAGTGTTCTTATATACCATAGGTTTTCATTTGTTTGAAGTGCTTTAGGTGAATTATGTTTGTACAGTCTAGCGATTTCTCAAAGTCTCATCTAGCTCTGTGTTTCCAGTACTATTCATTACTTTGCCCAGTATTGTCAGAACAATAAAAATCAGAAGTTATCATCCCATGCTTTCAATTATCCTTTATCATGGCATTGCAGGTTAATTCAGCATGCCGAAGTGATTGCCCTTTTCCAAAGAATAATTCTGGAACATTTGTGCTTTTACACTAATTTAATAATTTCAGTTTAATTATGTATTGATATTTGGAGAAGTGATCAAGTGGAGTATTACAGGCTGAGAAAACACTAAAAGGAAGTGGAAATTGTCCCCAAAGTGCTTCTCAGTGGAGGATTCTACCTTTATCCCTTTAAACAAAGAAGTGATTCTCTTCCTATCTGTAAAATTTTAACTGGAAGCAAAGAATAACTTTTATAAAAGAAATAAAAACAAATCAGCAGCACATATCACTGCTAGTATTTTTATGTATTAATATGTATGTATGCACTCATGTAGTTGGTGGGAAGGTGAGAAATGGGAAGGGCAAAAAAGGGTAGAAAATGAAATATTTCATGGTACTGAACTGTCACCACACAAGGCTGAACAAATCGCACTTGGCTTATTGGTATTGCAAGTGTTTTAACCAGACGAGTCATTAAAATAGCACAGATTATCAGCTAAGCACTTGCTCCCCTTAATTCTGGTTTGTCTTTTTACTAAAAGTCGGCAGAAGCTTTCTTGGCGAGAAATTACAACCTATGTTACAGAGATCATGTCCAGAATTATCCTTGTTATCCTCAACTCAAAACCAACATGCTACCTTTAGCATAGTTAAAAATTAAATTTCTTTTAATCACAGCACTAACTAGTAAGATATAGACATACATAATTACATATTGAAATTGTAGGCTCTGCTAATTCCAATATTAAGATGTTTCAAAGGAATGTGGCAAAAAACAATGTCACATTACTCTCCAAGATATTAATAAGCGTGTTTTTATCTATGAAAATGCTGCATTAATATGTGACAGGGGTCAAGATTACATTAAATTTTAGAATAAATTATTATAGCTAATAGTGCCATTTAACAGCCTTATAGGTAACTGCTGTTCTTATCCTTCGTCTGCACAAGTTCTATTTTTTTCTCTATTGAAGTGCTTTTTATTCTGATTTTTTTTTTACTTAGAAATGATGATGTTACCCAGAATAAATATAGTGTTCTGGCATTTAGTTTGTTTGGACTGCGTCACTTTGTTAAAGTAGGGTAATGATGGCAGAAGAGAAAGACTCTGAGTAATGGCTACACTGAGTTTCATGGTTGTAAAGAAAGACAGAGTTCTTTCAAAGACTCAGATCTCTTATTGTTTCAAAAATGACTTTCTAATTGTGAAACTCAAAGGGTGATTGACTTATTTATGGTATATGGATGTGTGGTCCCATGTGAATTTTAGATTCATTGTGATATTAAACTTGATACATGCCTAATGTTTGAAGGAATTATTGAATGTACAATGCTAATAGTAGTTAGAATGGTTTTAGTAATTCTGTTAGTATGGATAAAGGCCCAAATTAATCTTGAAAATGATAGCATAATTGTGTGCCACTCTATAGAAACTAATTTATTTGTGTTTATATATCTATATCTATAGCTATAAGTATACACACACCTACATAGAGAGATAGATTGAAATAGCTACAACTGCGTTAAAATATATTAGAGGATTATCACAAAGCTTTGGGTTTTCAATGTTGTTTATATTAAACACCTGACCATTTTTTGTTTGACATCATTAACTGAGTACAGCTTTTGACCTTAAAAGGGTAGCATTTACATAGGAAAGCTCATCTTACCAGAATGCATTGTGATATTCCCCTAAAGGAATAATACATATTGCAAATTACTAGAAAAAGGTCATTATTGTATTAAGTAAAATACTGCTTTTTTTAAAAAAAGTCAAATAGGTATTAGCTGCTGAGTGAGAAAACTTCAAAAATTGTATTTTTCAAGCTTTTCCTAATCTACATAAGACTGCTTTAGTGCCCATTAAAAGCTGAAGTTTTATTTGCTGGAGTTTAACAATTTTGCATGTTTTTAGGGCTACATGTTTAGTACAAGGCATTCAGCATGAACTTGGTGAATTATAAGCAAAAGGCCACTAAATCTTTTTAGAAAAATCTAATATATTATTAATTTATAAGAAAGATTTGAAAACTTTTTTACTTAAGGTATTAGTATAATCAAGTTTCATTTCTATATTTTTGGACTAATAAGAGAAAATAATCACTAATTGTGAAGTTAGGCAGCAGTAAAATGATAAAATTTGAGCAACTGTGATTTTATCTAATACTTTCAAATGTCTAATCAATATTCTGTAATCATTACACAGAACCTTACACCAAAATTTGGATTTTCAAGTGTTTTTTCTTAGTTAGATGATTTTGCACTTTAGCAGTGTAAGAATACAGAAGATTCAACATTCTTATTTATATATGCAGTAAATATTTGATAACCTTTTCAATAATAATGCACCCAAAAGATTTCATAGTTGAATAACAAATTTCCAAATTGCATAAAAATGTAGAACATTATGCTTAAGGGGAAAAAGGCATTTAAAAAGAAGCTGATATTAATGGAATAGCTAGAAAAAGAAATTGAAATATATATTTTTGATTTCCTGATCTTAAATTGAATGAAAAGCACAAACGAACAAGCAATCTTTTTTTCCCTAGTGAACCTACACTAAATTTAAATGTAAACTTTATTAATCACTTTTCCATCCAACAAATATTTATTGAATGTCTTCTGTATATGGGACACAGAGATAGTGTTGGGAATGAGTGATACAGGCCTCAGGAAACTCACAATCCAGAGGAAGAGTAGGGATGGAAGCATCTTATTATGAATCATATGTTTTAAATGTCTTAATATCTAGATGTACCCAGTGTAATGACACTTAGTGTAGAGAAACTTGCAATAATTTTCAGTGACTTGTGCTACAGTGAATCAACTGTCAAAGGTGGCAAAAAAGTCTTTTCTATTTTGATGTGTAACAATAATAGTAAGTTGATAATGGACAAAGTCATCAGTCTAATTTAAACTTCTATTTGCTAGCTAGAAGGAATCATTCAAGATTTGGATAGCAGTTTGCGCTTTGATTCTCTACATTCAATGACTTCTCAGGTGATATGGTGAGAGGAATATTAGAGAAGTTTGAGGTAATCATTACATTAAATAGGGTGATTTGGAGAAAGGAAGTCATTCCACTGTTATCTTTGAGAAAAGCGACTAAATATTTGGTAAGTTCTAAGAGCATTTCCTGTCTTACCTACACAAAGTTGAGACCTGAGAATCCCTCAGTATCACTTCCAAAGACACTGAACACCTAACCCCTCCTAACTCAAGTCTCTGTTTTTTTCTGCATTGTACAATGCCTTTTTATGTCCTAATTGTTTATATGCTGTTTTGCATGATCCTCAGCTATCCTAAATTAATAGATGGGTTGGATTTTTAATGCAAATATTAGATCATACTAATTTTAAGATAAATAAAAATAATGCTTCCACAATAGAAGAAACTTATTTATTATTAAAATTTTTCCTATGTAAGCAGATAAGATCCTATCTATTCAATAATCATAGCCATTCCTTCTATGTTCATCACATTTGATTTGTAGCCAGTGATATCAAACACCTTTAATCAATGGGCATTTTTCTAGACACAGATACATCTAAATATTATTTGTTGACTTTTTGCATAAATATCTAAAGTTCACAATTCTAAAATGTACTTTGGTTGTCTTATCACTTAGCAACATCTAATTGTACAGTCTTCTAAAAATATTTTCGGCTGTCAAAGTAATTTTGTTCACATCTTTGACTTATATACTTCATTGAGTTTGGCTTCTGTGATTTTGCAGATCTGTGGGTCTCACATCATTATTTGCTTCCTTTAAAATATGTTCATGTTTTGGGTTGCCTACATATCTATGTTTCAGCTATGATCTGCATGACCAAAACTGAATCTTTTTGGTGTGTCTGCACATGGTACAATGTACAATGTAGACATGTAAATACAGCTACTCACAAACACCAAAAAGTCAATATAAGTGCAGTGCTTTGATTTGCAGACTCAGCTTCTCATTTAGACATTAGCAGATAAATGGCGATTCTTTAACATCTGATGAGACAGGTCGATTCAAGTGTGTGAAAAGTCACCTTGCTGGGTGCGCTTTGTCAGAGAAGGTACCTAGTTACAGATTCCAGTTGTCCTCAAATTATTATTCACCTCATTAACATTTCCTCAGCACATGCAGTCAGCTAAACATTGTACTTAGCACTTGTCTCAAATGGCTTTAAATTTGTAAGACAGAGGAATTCTGGCAGGTACCAACATTAAGAATTTCCTCATCTTTTTGCCATCATTTTAAATGACAAGGAGTACAGAATATAAGAAAGGTATATATACACTCTTTGATTAATAACTTTATACACATTTCTCTCTCTCTCTCTCTGTGACATAGATATGTAAACAGATAGAGAGTGTGTACATGTGCGTGACAGAGAGAAGAGCAAGTGAAAATGTAAGGGGACATCATTCTCGGAAGTTCCAAGAATAACAAACAAATGAAAAACAATTTCACCAGTTCTCTCAACTCCCTTTCTTTAATCTCCCACTCCTGCCCCACAAAGTTGAAATAAAACATTGACTTAAGTGAATATAAGACTTCCAGTATTAGAAATCCTGGTAAGATCAATTCCTTTCTACAGTCACTAATATCCAGAGATACGGTATAGGTCAGGAAACAGCAGTGTCAATAGAATGAGGACCAAATGGAAAAAAGTACAGATTATCCCATTTTAGCCTGGATGCTCCTTCTCCTCTCTGTGTAGATTCATGGCACCAATTGTATAGCATTCTTAATTTTATTATCAGTGCAATAGGAACAAGTGCACACTGCAAAATGTAAAATTCTCCAAATTATATCATTGACCATGTATTTATGATCTTAAGCTATCACCCTCTAACTCCAAATATATGGTATTAATCACTCTTAGGATGTTTTTCTTTCTTAATTAAGGTGTTATATACACATGTTCTAAGTCAAATATGCCCTAAGGAATATTATTGTTGTTTTCTGAAATAAAAAATTATGTTTTACAGTTTGGGTGCAAAATCACATTTCTTAATATGAGAACTGTGTGTTAATAACATTTTTTGTTCCTTTATCTCCACTATTAGTGCAGATATCTCTATTCAAAATAGACTTTTTGTAAGGAAAAAAAGTTGAATGGTCATGATTTTAATTGCATAAGGAAATTTTATAGTTGTCACTGGTATTAAAAATGACTATGTTGCTATGATTCATAAAATGTAGTATTGAAAGATGGTATTAAGTTAAATGAATTACCATCTAAATTGCACAATATATGCAGTACAGATTATATAAGACCAAATATATAAAGTAAAATATGAATTACAAATAAACTATTCATATGCATATAAAAACACACAATGTCATTTTTTAGTTGATATCTCTATGACTTAGCTTAGAAAAGGGTAGCATTTTTGCATTATCTCCTCCCTGACTCCCAGGGTTGCTCCTGGATGTAACTTTTGCTGCAGCCATTCTTGATACACCCATATTGTTGACAAGAACATGCATGGGGAGTGTGTCAAACTTTTAACATCTATTTGTTTGGAACCAAACTAAAGACACAATAAAATATTTCAACAAATGTATAAAATGTACTTAAGAAATTATTGTGTACACTATGAATATGTGGTAATACAATGCCTTTATTAATACATTTTGCTAAGGAAGATGGTTTTTGTTGTGAAAGAAAGTCTATAGAGATAATCATAGTTTTTGAAAATAGAATCTTTCCAGAATGGGTTACATGGATTATTTATGATAAAAAGATAAAGTTTTTTTTTAACTTTAAAGAAGTACAATTTCTTTTTAATTTTTTTATTTGAGCATATTACAGGGGTACAAATGTTTAGGTTACATATATTGTCTTTGCCCCACCCGAGTCAGAGCTTCAAGAGTGTCCATCCCCCAGATGGTGCACACCACACCCATTAGGTGTGAATATACCCATCCCCTCCTCCTCCCTCCCACCTGCCTGACAGACGATGAATGTTACTACTATATGTGCACATAAGTGTTGATCAATTAATGCCAATTTGATGGTGAGTACATGTGGTGCTTCTTTTTCCATTCTTTTGATATTTCACTTAGTAGAATGGGCTCCAGCTCTATCAAGAATAATACAAGAGGTGCTGTATCATCATTGATTTTTGTGGCTGAGTAGTACTCCATGGTGTGTGTGTGTGTGTGTATATATATATATATATATATACCCCACATTTTATTAATCCACTCATGTATAGATGGGCACTTGGGTTGTTTCCACATCTTTGCAATTGTGAATTGTGCTGCTATAAATATTCGAGTACAGATGTCTTTTTTATAGAATGTCTTTTGTTCCTTTGGGTAGATGCCCAGTAATGGGATTGCTGGATCAAATGGTAGTTCTAATTTTAGCTCTTTGATGTATCTCCATATTACTTTCCATAGAGGTTGCACTAGTTTGCAGTCCCACCAGCAATGTATGAGTGTTCCTATCTCTCCACATCTACGCCAAGATTTACTGTTTTGGGACTTTTTGATAAAAGCCTTTCTCACTGGAGTTAAGTGATATCTCACTGTGATTTTGATTTGATTTTCCCTGATGATTAGAGATGTTGAACGTTTTTTCATATTTCTTGGCCATTAGTTTATCTTCTTTTGAAAAGTTTCTGTTCATGTCCTTTGCCCACTTTGTAATGGGGTTTTCTGATTTTTTTCTTGTTGATTTTCTGAAATCTGTATAGATTCTAGTTATCAACCCTTTACTGGATGTGTAGTATGCAAATATTTTCTCCCATTCTGTAGGTTGTCTGTTTGCTCTCATGATAGTTTCCTTGGCTGTGCAGAAACTTTTTAATTTGATCAGGTCCCATTTATTTATTTTTGTTGTTGCTGTGACTGCCTTTGGGGTCTTCCTCATAAATTCTTTCCCCAGTCCAATGTCTGTAAGAGTTTTTCCAACATTTTCGTCCAGAATTCTGACAGTTTCATGCCTTAGGTTTAAGTCTATTATCCACCGTGACCTCATTTTTGTGAGAGGTGAAAGGTGCAGATCCTGTTTCAGTCTTCTGCATGTGGCTATTTAATTTTCCTAGCACAATTTATTGAATAAGGATTCTTTGCTTCAGTGTATTTTTTTCTGCTTTGTCAAAGATTATATGGCTCTATGAGGATGGTTTATTTTTATTTTTATTTTTTTTACTTTTTTATTATTATTATTTTAGCATATTGTGGGGGTACACAAGTTTAGGTTACGTATATTGCCCTTGCCTCCCCACCTCCCCTGAGTCAGAGCTTCAAACATGTCCATCCCCTAGACAGTGCACATCACACTCATTATGTATGTATACACCAATCCCCTCCCCTACCCACATCTGCCTGACACCCAATCAATGTTATTCCTAAATGATGTGCTCTTAGGTGATGATTAGTGGAACCAATTTGATGGTGAGTACATGCGGTGCTTATTTTTCTGTTCTTGGGATACTTCATTTAGTAGAGTGGGTTCCAATTCTATCCAGGAAAATACAAGAGGTGCTATATCACCATTGTTTCTTATAGCTGAGTAGTACTCCATGGTATACATATATCACATTTTATTGATCCACTCATGTATTGATGAGCACTTGGTGGCCATACCACCCTGAATGCACCCGATCCCGTCTAATCTCAGAAGCTAAGCAGGGTCAGGCCTGATTAGTACTTGGATGGGAGGATGGTTTTATATCTGGGTTCTCAGTTCTGTTCCATCATTCTATGTCTCTGTTTTTGTGTCAGTGAAGTTCTTAAAGATTCTCAGCCTACATGAGAGTTTTGAATTTTTAGATAGAAACACAAGAAAAATCACCCCTAGATCAACTTGAAGCAAAATATACCATTCAACCCTCAGTATCTGCAGAGAATTGGTTCCAAACCCCACACCCCACAAAATCCAATGTTAGAGTTGGTCCCTCAAAACTTGTGGATACCAAGAGCCAACCATACAGGCAATCTTCATTTTTTTCCTGATTCTGTTTTGTGAATTTACCTACTTGCTAAAATCTATTTATAACCCCCAAATTAATACCTGCATGGCAGTCATTCAGGCACATGTACTGCCTAGTGGGAAATTTGAATTGCCTGACTTGCACATTCCCTGTTGCGATTCAATAAGACAACGCTTTGTCTTCTTGTTTCAGCTATCATATTATAAACAATTTCCTTTCTGCGATCTATCTAGTGTCAAATTTTTTGCATTTTTGTGGTTTCTATTGGTGATTTAGCTGTTTAAAATAGCCCCCAAGCATAGTTCTGAATCTCTATGTAGTGTTTCTAAGGGCAAGAAGGCCGTGTGATAAGCCTGACAGAAAAAAATACATGTATTAAATAAGCTTCACTGAAGCAAAAGTTAGAGTGCTGTTGCCCATGATTTCAATGTTAAAGGATCAATAATATATATTATATAAAGTTTCTTTAAAAAGAAACACTCATAAATAAAGCTATGTTCAAATCAGTTGATGAAAATGTCACCGGAGGCTCTCAGGAACTGAGCCCTATAATTCTCCTAGGAGCAGTGGTTCAGTATATGATAATTTAGTGTTTGTTATGTTCCCTTTATAGAATATAACTACCAAGAATAATGAAAATTGGATGTAATTTATTTTTAGTTCTTTCTACTAAACTTCCCAGGACACAATAACCTCTCTTCCCACAAGCATTGAGTTTCCATGCTACATTTGTTATTCTTAAACTTTAAAAATATCATTGTTTTACAGATCAAAGATATAATTTAGGTAGTAATGTGGTGATGATATACACATTTATATAGTATGGCGAAAATGGCAAAACATTCAATAAATATTCTTCTGGTACTGACATGTGCAAAACACTTTATTAAATACTGTATTAAAGCCAATATATAAATGGCCTTGTTCTCTGAAAGCCTGGGTGTATAACTTCAGGTGGGATAAGTTATAGGTGTTATTCAAATAATCACACAAACACATGTAAAATTTCTATCGAATACCATATTAAAAAATAGATGCACATAGCTGTATAAGCATTTATACTGTGATGAAAGAGAAGCTTGAGCAGTCTTTCCTGAGAAAGTGACCTGGGCTTAGGTGTGCAGGGAGGAGTCAAAACTGGAGCTATAAAAGAAGAGAACTACACACAGAGCCAGCAATGTGGAAAAGCACTGGCGCAGGAGAAAGGGAACATGAAAAGCATCAAAGGCTGAAAGAAAAATGCTGTGGCTGGAGCCAAGACAGCTTGGAGGAGCATGGCATGTGGACAGCCTAGAGAGTTACAGAGAGGTTGGAGCTCATATGGTCTTCAGGCAATTCTAGAAATCTTGTATTTATTTCACAAGGCTTGGGGGTTTGAAGTAAAACGATGTCTTAATTAGATTTATGTTACAGAAAGATGGCTTAAATCATGGTGTGAGTGAATGGATTGGATAAGTGTCAGTGTAAATGTAGGTGAATCAGTTTAGATACTAGTAACAGTGATTCAGAGAAGAAATGATCCACATTGGGATGGGGTGTGTGTTGATGGAGACAAACCGTGGACAGATTAGAGAGATGTTCAAATACATGATGATAGTGACTCCTCTGTGAGGCAATTATCATAATTTTGTAGTAGAAGAAACTCAGTCTCAAGAGGTTATATGATTATTCTGAGGTCACAGTTGGTAAGCAAAAGAGTAAGGATTACAACCCAGCTATTGTGACTCCAAATTCATTGCAAATTCCTTCAAGGGTTCCAAATCCCTTCAGTGAAAGTTCAAAAATAAGAAAGCCCACAGAAGAACATGTAATAATTTTACCCCCTTCCTACTCCCACAGAAATTAATTCAAGACTCAATTCAAAACTTAAGGTTTGAATAGTTCCTTTGCATGTTAGGGTAAGTCACTGGTTAGACATGTGGTATATTTTTTTTCAAATAGATAGATTCTGAACAATTGATTCCAGGAAAAGGAAATTAAAAATAGTATTATGAGATGAGGAAAGGCACATGAATAGAAAAAAAAGAGATTTTTAGCTCATTCATGTATGTAAAATTTTAAACATAAAAGGAGTTTTAGGTTTTTAAAAAAATTTTTTGAAGGGACAAGTAATTTCTCGTATACTTTTATTCAAATTTTGCTTTAGACCCTTATTTTGAAATATTTTAAGACCTTCAGACAAGTTCCAAGGGTAGTACAGAGAATCCCTCTATACCCACCACTCAGCTTCACCTACTGTTGATATCTTACATTATCGTCATCATCATAATGAGATCTTGAATCATACAAATTAAGATATTACCATTGGAATAATACTGTATCTAAAATGCAGACATCATTCAGATTGCCCAAATTTTGCACTAAAGTCAGGATTCAATCTAAGATACCATACTATATTTAATTGCCATGTCACCAGTCTTCTCCAATCTGTGACAGACCCTCATGGAGAATTAATTTCTCACATATTTTATACTTTTGAAAAGTACGGTGTAGGCATTTTGTAGAATGTCTCTTAATATGGGTTTGTCTGATGTTTTCTGATGGTTTAAATCAGGTTATGAATTTTGGAGAAGACAACTACAGGGTGATATTTCTCTCTTATATCAGATCGAGGGTACATGATAGCAATATGTCTCTTTATTGCTAACATTAATAGCTTGGTTAAGGTGTGGTCTGCCTGGTTTCTCCACTGTGAAGTAATTCTTTTTCCCTTTTCATATTCTATTCATTGTGTGACTCCTACATCTAGCCCACATTCCAGGGAAGAGGAATTAAGCTTCACCTCTTAGAAAAAAATATAAAAAAAATGTGTGGGCCTATGTTAAAATCACAAGAGTAATCAATAAACATTTGAGGGGAGATAATTTGAGGTTTTACAAATATCCTGTCTCTTTTTAAACTTCTGCCCACTAATGTTAGCATTCAGTAGTTGGATCTTGCCTGTGGCAATTGCTGTGATATTCTAATGGTGATTTTCCATTTCTCTCAGTCCTTTATTTATTATAATTCTGTAAGAAATTTTTTTGTAAGAAGATTTTTTTTTTCCTGTGTGATGTATTGTGTAAAATGTTTATCACTATGTGTTACTCCTTTAAATAAACATTTAAAATGCATGCAACTCTTACTTTCAAACTGGACTTGATACAGTCAAGCCTCCCATATTAAAGTTGATATTGAAAAAGCAAGATCCTAGCATGTAAAGACAAATATTCCCTTCAAACCAAACTAGTCCAGGGCTTTGGGTGGAAATGCCATCTTCTAATTTGCTTCCATCAGAAAGGCTGGGCAAGAATATATGTCTCGGATGGCCAGGTGCTCAGCTGCCATTGTGTCAGCATGGGGTGGTAAACATACTAACAAGGGCTGAATTTGAATTTCCCGGGACTTTGCCTTCTCACATTTGTTGGCATCATACTGCGAAGGGCACTGTGTGGCCAACAGTACAATTGCAAAAAAGAACTGAAATGGTATTACCTTCCAGAAAAATTGCAATGTGTTCTAGAAAAAAATTTAGTAGACTCTGGTTAATACAGGCAGTATAATTCTCAAGAACAACAGAAAGTTGGGTGCCCAACCCAGAAGACAAGTAAATTTAGAAGAGAATATGTTGTTAGTAAACATACAAACACATATAACAAACAAATCACAAGACATCTATGAATGCACGTAATTTTATGTTTTTATTTTTAGAAATGTTCTGTTTTTATCCTGAGCTGTGCAATTGTTTTGTTTTTCTCAGAAGATGATACAAGGAAATGAACATTTTTATTTACCAGAACTTCAAATGGGCTGCTCATTCTTTGGTTGGGGAATGGGAAAGAAGTCCAAGAAAAGATTAAGAAGGTCTCTGTGAAGGGTGAATGGGTATTTTTTAATCAAAGGTAAGACGTTCCCTATTCTGAAATGTGTGGGGGGTTGATGGTAGGGTCTATGAAGAGTGACAGATATAGAGAAGAGAAAGAGATATATAAAGAGAAGTTATAAGAAGATTTTTTTGAGACACTGTAAAGCTTTTTTCTTTTCTTTTAAGGAATGCTAAAGTCAAGCCTCATATCACTTTCTGAGACTTTTAAAGTCGAACTGATATTTCTTTGACGGATTTTTGTGTCGAGGCCTGTTTCAAAGAAGGAAGAAGCAATCTCAGTTTATGTGGTTTATGCAAAGATGAATTTTCCCAAGAATCTGACAGGCTCCCCAGTGTTCACAACAAACTGGTCCCATTTAATTTATCCACAGTCATCCTCCACTACTTCCCTCTATGGGCTCTTTACTCTCAATAGGTTGGTTTCCTGATAATTCTTTTATAGATACTATTCTTTGTTCTTAGATATTCTCTTCTAGGTTTCAGACAATTCAAGTTTTAAACATTCTTTAAAGCCACTCTAAGCATCATAAAAACAGACCAGCTTTCCTTGTTTGTAATCCTTTGCAGTAAGTAGGAAAAAGCCTGGTATAGAGTAGTTATAACACCTACCTAAGTTCAACCCAAACCTTGCTTTCTTCCTGAGGATTGTCCTTTTTGACAATAACCCACAATGTTTCATTTTACTATCTGAATTCGCAGACAAGTTGAGTTTGCATGATTTTTTTCCTGCCCATATAAATTTATTGATCATTGGAGATATATTTTCTATACTTCATTGTAAAGTAAGTAATTAAATAGGTGAAGTGTTCAGTATAGCACTTGTCAGCTAGTCAGTATTTACTTTTTTAAATGGCTGAATATACATAATAGACTCATAAGCAAGACTTGCTCACTTGACTTGAAAATAACACAGATAGAGGCTGAGATCAAATAGGTCATAAAGGAGAAATATTAGGATATCTTCATATTCAAATGTCACATGTCTAAGTTTTATACCTTCATTTCCAATAGCTTTCCTTTTTCTCACTTTGTAGTTCTCAAATATGACAATGTTTCTTCTCCTTTATGTAAATTTCAAACTGGTGCAATAGATTCTATGAGTCATGAATATTATGAGGCACATCCCCATAAATATCAGTAGAGGAAAGAAAGCATTTGTGAATTTTAGATACCTTTGCATAGTATTATGGGGAAAACTGACTCATTTCTATTCCCAATCCATAATATCTTCTTACTCACCAAATTCTGTTAATTCTCCTTCCTTGATGTGTATCAAATTTATTTTTTCTCCATTCTTTATGCCATTGTTTTACATGAAACTCTCAAAAGTATTAGTGAAACAGCTGTTTTACTAGATTTGCTACCTCCAATCTGGCCCTTGTCGTATGCATTTTCCTTTTTGGAACCAGACTTTGCCTCCTAAAAAGAAAATTTACTCATATCAATTTCCTGGACATGTTGCTCAATGTCTACCCATTTCTCCCAGGAAAAATAATCCCAGGTCTTTGAATATAAGTTTGACATCTATTTACAGGTAGACAAAATCCATTTGCTTATTAATTCAACAGATATTTGTTAAACAACTACTATATCCCAGGCACTGCCAGGCAAAACTAACCTACTTCTATACCAAATTACTTAAAGGCCAATTATTTGGATCTGAATTGTGGCTACAACCACTTATGAGTTATGCAATCTAGAGGTAACTTCATCAGTCTTAGTTTCTTTTATATTACCTAACTCTTTATGTAGTTGAAGATTAAATGAGAAAAACCATGTGAAGTATTTAGTGTCATTCCTGATACATAAGAAGTTATTGATAAATGTTACTTTTTATTATTATCATTATTTAAGAAAAAGAACATTACCAAATCAATTGCAAAGACAGAGGCATATATTTACATAGTAGTTTTATTTAGTATAAACTTTGAAGAAAATAATTAAACTCAACTAAATATTTTCGTTTAATAATCCATAAAATTACTAATAATATAAAATATTTTAAATAGTGTTTATATATTATATATGCCCCAAGTGATGAAACATGTATTAAATTTTTTACTCATAAAATAAGAAAACAAAATGAAATCTCCTGACTATGACTTCATACACCTATGATCTTATAAAGAAATTAAAGATTTTGTTAGACACTATTAGCTATGATCCATTGCTCAACTGACAGGCAAGACTATCACAAATTCATAGACTCACAGTCTCAAGAAATCCCAAGATTAATCAAGAAAGTATCAGAGAAATCAGGCCCCCATAACAGTTTCTATAGTTGTTTATGTGGTAAGTACTTACCCTATCCCCATAGAGTTTAGTAGAAATAGCAAGTTGAGTTCTGACCTGATGATGAGAATTTCTCTTACCTATCAAACATATTCCACCTCTTCTTTCACCTGTTACTGAATTATTTCAGAGACTCTGTATATTTCTAGGATTTTGCAGAAGCCATCGGACTGGAGTTTTTGTTTCTTGTCCTCCTCTTTCCAAATTAAACTCTACATTGAGGGCAGAGGATTTGTTTTTAATGTGGTTTGGATTTTTTCACAATCCTGCTTCAAAATCTTTAGTGGCTGTCCACTGTCTTTGGGGTGAAATCTAAAGTCCTTCTAATAAAGCATGAGTCACTCATAATTTGGCTCTGACAACTCACTAGCTTCATTTCTCACGACTGCCATTTTGTATTGATAGTCTAATCTTTCTAAATGATTTGCAAGTTTCCAAACTCCTTTTTATATTTCAGGCATTATTCTTCTCCCATACTGTGTGTTCCCTTTCTGCCTGACAAGGAAAAACTATTCATATTTCAAGAATAAACTTTTGCAGTGATCTCTTTTTCTGACTCCAGCCCCAATAAAAGTGACAATATGTCTCTAGAGTGTGAAAGGAAAATGTTTTCATAATATGTTTTATGTGTTTTTTCTATAAGTGTAATTAAATTGCCTTTGTACTGGAGAAAGGATAGGGACATGTTTGTGTGTGTATATCGTGTGTGTGTGTTCATTAAAATGCAAACATTAAGTAGGGTTATATTCCCATATTCCCAACAAATCTTGGCATGTATCCCACCATTAACACTGGATTAAGATATGTAAATCACAGTGTAGTAAAGATTAAATGAAGTCATGCAGTTCAAGTGCTCAGTGGTATTTAGAACACAGTAGGCATCTTCCTTTTCACTCAATCCCTCCACCCTATGAAGATCTCTTGATTGATCTGATTTAAACAAAGATAATTATAAAAAAAAAATCCATGGCCAAGTGGAAAGGACCATCCCTAGTAATAAAATATACTTAAAGAGCACAATTTGAACATACTTAGGCTCACATGGTAGAAAATGTGACTTCTTTTTTTTGTATACATGCTATGCTTTATCTCACTAGACTCACCTTTCGGTTAATTGGTCAGGTTTGAGGACAAAGATGTATCTTTAACTTTAGTTTCTCTGTTCATATTTTCTTCAAGTTTCAACAGTCTCTTTTAGGTAAGTGTCTCCAAAAAGTTACCTAGATGCTTTAGACTTTCCATGGCCTCATGGCAAAGGGAAAGTGATCTCAAGTCCTGTATTGCGCTGTGCTATACCTTTCCTTTCTCTGTAACAGAGGGTCTCTCTGGTCTTCTCCCAGGACCATTGCATCACTGTCCTCTGAGATGCCCTTGTGTATGTGCGGATTGTTCTCTTGAATAAGAATACAATGGGATTCTCTTGCGTTCTCAGCCTCTTGTTGGCTTTTATGGGAATTTCAGAACCTCTTCGAGTTTAGTAAGGTTCTTTTACCAGGCTGTGTCTTCGCTGGTCACATGTGGCCTTTTTGCCAGGGTCATTTTGTCCCTTGCAACAGTGACCCCATGTCAGGTACACTAGCTTTCAACTCAGTTACTTTTTATTTCCTCCTGTGGCGCTGCCACATTGCAATGGTTCCTAAGTCTGGCTTAAGAGTTTGTATAAACTCAGCTGCCAGAGTAAAAGTCCAGTGAGACAGGAAAACACTTACACAATAAGTAAGGCAAAGCAACTGTATTACTCACAGATAGCCAGCAAGAATCAACAGAAGCCAAGAATCTGTGATGGGCCTGTCCCACAAAGCTCAGGAAAGCTGCCTAATATGGATGGAGTCTCCTCTGCACATGCTCCACTTTGCACTGCAGCCAAGGGACCCCTAAAGTGCTCCGCCCTGGGTTTATACCCCAGGAGCAACTGGGCTCTCTGAGTTCAAGACTTGCAGGACATCCTGTTCTAGGGGGGACGAGGACAAAACCTGGGGTTCCAGACAGTTCCTGCTTATTTCAGGATATTGCAATCTCAACATATTCTACAGTTATTTTGAGAACTATCAGCAGAAGGTGGGGAGAACTGGGTTGGTCAAGGCCACCCAGGCACTTGTGCTTCTGCACATACCACATGGGGGTAATTGTCTAGCTCTCATGGGAGTCAAAGGAGTGTGAGAGTGCTGGTTTTCTTTCAAATGCTATGCTGTTAACTTTTTACTCCAATGCATCTACCTTGAGTTAGTATAAAGCCACCATGCATATTAGTCTTCCCTCAGCATTTCACATGATGATCCCAACAAAAGACTCTTGCTTTTTGCTTTTGCCACCACCTATCAAATTACACACACATGCACACACACACACACACACACCCCACACCCATAATACACAGGGATAATTCTGGTCGACTGAAGGGAAGTGAGAACATTTATGTTAGATCATTTGCTTTAAATACCTCCATCTCTCATATTCTTCCTATATTTCACAAGCTATAAATGTTCTACTTCATTTAACTATTGGGTAGACTATATTGGGTAGACTTGGGGAGGATTATATTTTCTTTTTGAAGTGGGAGGTGGAAGAAGAAAATACTAAGCTTAGATGCAATGAAGGACTAGATAAAGGAACAGAAATGGTCTTACTGATAAGGGAACACCCATTGAATGGCATTTCAAAAATATTGTCTCCATTACATACATATGCAAAGTAGTGGAATAGAGTTTAATTTATATAAAGGTGACCATGTGATTATAGAGAGAAGCTTTGGATACTAAGGGAATATGAGAATAACAGCACTGCCATCAGTTTAGTCATTAACCTTTTGTCCTAGTTCAACTTGCAAATACTGAGCATTTAAAAACCAAGCAATCAACAAATAAGAAACACACATACAAACATAGTCAAACTGGAGACCTAGTATTTCTATAATAGTTTGTAGAATTCTTTTTTCAGATGGTCAACAAGTGGATAAAAAATATAGACCCAAATGAAGACTGAGCCCTTGCATTATTTTATGAGCTACTTTTTACTATGTACGGTACACAGTTACTAAAGGTCACAGTACTAATTAGTGGCAGGTTTATGACAAAAATCCAATGCTCCTGACTCACTAACCAAGATTTTTTTTCTAGGTAAATTTTGACTCCTCTCTTTAATTTTTCTTTTCAAATTCACATATCTACAAGAGGAGAATTTTTCTTTCTTCAGCTCATGAAGCATCAAAATATTTAATCGCCTATAGCCTAATAGTACCTACTTGAAAATCTAGTTCCTATTAGATAAGACCCCTACAGGAATATCTTATAGAGCTTTATTATCATCTTCTCATTTAAATATAGTAATAGTAAATAAAACAATGATTATATTGTTTAATTTATATTCTGATTTATATATATTTACTCTATTAAGGAGTGATTTACCATAAAGAATTTAACATTCATCTATCTCCTACAAACTAGTGACCTTGCCATATTTTTCATAAATATATAGGAGGATTATAGGCACTTTCTTTGGATTTAAGCCCTGTGAAGGAGAATCCTAGTTTAAAAAGTATTTAATAGCAAATGTTATTGAATGTCAGAACATATATAGTATATTTATTTTCAAATAACAGATTTTTTGTGTACATTTGTATGGGCTGATTGTTGGTACTGGAAAGTAAAAATGCATTTCATGTTACCATGTATATGATCTTACATATACGAAAACAAGAAAAATGAGAAGAAAAGAAAAACTGTCTGATGTTGTTGAATTACATTAGAATATAATTATTACTTCATGTCTTCACAAAAGACATTTTGTAACATTTAAGATTTCTGCTAATTGCACAAGGTACATTATCATGCAAAAGAATGTTAGTGAAGGTTGAAAAGGACAAACCAACTCTTCTCGTACATCACCATAATTATGCAGCCCCATGTTCGAACAATTACATTTATGTAGACCCACTGTTAAAATCAATGTTACTTGTACAGCTAGTCCTTAATCAATGAAATCAGTCAATTTACCATGGTCACATCCTTCTTCTTAATTAAGACAGTGATATCTCTGGAGCGCAAGGTCTCAGAGAGATAAATAAGTACAGAGGTTGGGAAATGTCAAAGAGGTGACTCCCCGATTTTACTCCTGACGAACTTGGGAGGAAATAAGACAGTTCCTTCAGCTCAGAGAAGCAGCACAATCTTCTAAAGAGATGGCTTAGCATTCATTAAGAAAAGAGCAGGTAGTAGTGTCTGACAGAAATAGCACTAATGAGCAAAGGAGGTTTTCAACATGCATATCCTTCATAGTCACACTCTGAATTATGAAGGTTGTGCCACCTAAGCCAATTTTAATTAGAGTGAGCATGGACCTCTTTGGACAGTTAGCCTTTCTTTCCAAAATCCATTTCAATATGGTGTCATTTTGTTGTCATAATCAAAATGGCAAAGTGATGGAATAACCTACTTAAAATGTCTGTGGTGTTAAAGCAGATATGGCAAACATCCTCTAATGACACATGTAATAAGGGTATTACCTAGAGGACTTTGACAGTATGTTCCATGTTGTCATTGGAGCAGGAATAATGATAGAGGTGATGATAGAGGTCTTCAAAGATCCAGTTTCACCTCTCTGTCCCACCAATGGACTGTAAAAGTTTCATTTATTGGAAAAGAAAGGAATAGAAAAAAACAGCTCTATTAAAATTAGCAAATGTAGATATTCCACATTTTTTTTTTTTGTTGCTTTAAATTTCACATGGCACACTATCTTTGCACTTTCAGGCTGGTATTAGCCATCTCTTTTTGTTGTAGGAAAGCCCTTGCCAGGCCATATAAAAAGAAAAGAAAAACAATAATTACATAGCATTGACATATTTCCTTAAAAAATAGATTTATCTCTACATATAATCATTGTTCAGGTCAATATACGGAAAGAGAACTCAAAATAAAAACTTCTTAATTCAGGCACGATTATTTATACAAACACAAAGAAGTGATAACCTGTCTTATGTATCCTCAGTAGCAAATGACACATTGTACACATTGGGAAAATATGTAAGAGAGTTAATGTGTAATGATGCTACAAGTTTGGAACAAGTATCCTCTATTATATGTATTGGCTATATTAACTGAGTATATGCCGAAAAAATGCTGGGGGTGGTTTTTATAAATAAATATCATTACAATAAATTTTCTCTTTCTCTTTTTCTCTTATATGTCATTCCTGAACAAACATGTACATTTTTAAAATGCACAAAAAATTAGTTGCTCTTAAAAAACGAAAAATGTGCTATCAATCATTCTTTCCATAAGGCTTTTTTTCCCATAAGTTAATTTTATTAAAAAAAAAGAAAGTGTAAAAATTAGAAAACACAACAATTTTTTCACATTTATGTCATTGGTTCTAAACTAAACTAACTTTGATCAAAAGTTATTTCTTATATCAGCTAAATTTTAATTGCAGTATAATTATACAGCATTAAATGTCTTGGAATAGATTTACTTGAGGTGTCACTTTCTCTGCTACCATCAAAGACCATCCATAAGAGAGGAATCAAATCAAATAGAAGTTCAGTCATCCTCCCATAAGAATATTAATATACATACAAATTCAAGATTCCTTACACATAAATATCTAAGTTGTGAAAGGGTGGTCAATGGCTAGCATATTTACCTAGCAAGGGACTCTAAAGCCTGAGACAAGTCTGCTAGAAGATACTAAGGGACAAGGAAAGAAAGAAGTGTTAGGGTACATTCAGTAGAGTGCCTGTGTATGGAAATAAGAATAAAAAAAAAAAAGAGAGAGAGGAAAGAAGTTTTACCAGTTTGGTATGTAGTGATTAACATGTAAGTTGTTTACATAGATAAAAATAATGGTATATGTTTTTCTATTTTTCTATACTTTTCATTCACTTTTCATCTTCATTGTAAAGATAAGGAATTAAAGGTAAAGTAGCTATTTTACTTTTAAATCTCTTAATCTCAGGCTGAGTCAAAAAGTATATCATCCCTTATCAATTATGCACATTTATTTGGGACCTACTAAATGGCTAGAATTGGTTCCAAAGAGTTTTCTGAGTAGCTGTGGACCATGTGGAGAAAAAATAAATGCTTTCAATCTTAGAACATGCCAAGAACTAAAAACTTAATTGTTAAAAAAAAAAAAAGATAAACAAAACAGAAGAACTTCTGTTATAATCAGGATTTTAAACCTAGAGACTGATAATTAACCCATTCATAATAATTGAGGTGGACACACATTATTTGTAAATTTGAAGAAGAATCTAAGTTTCTGAAGGGTAGCATAAGAATATATCACTGCACAAGAGAAAGCCTTTTTGTGAATCAAGTACATTTATGTAAGTAATAAATTCATATTTAAATAATTAGCTAAAATGCATAGTCAAGTAAAAATCAAATTATAAGCTTTTATAAGATTTAGAGATATAATTTCATATTTAATAGCTTTATTGATTATTATCGTAAGAAGAGATTGGATAAACCAGTTTGTGTACTTTGGGCCCTACTGTGCCCAAGTAATGTAATTTCTGAATCCAATTAAAAATGCAGCCTCTGGACTATCTTTTCAGACAGTAGACATTTTAACCTTTTGTAATGGATTTCATTGCTAATTAAAATGGAACCAGCATAAATACACACACACATGCATGTGTGTATATGTATGTTATGGTATAGTCTAAAATGTTCATTTGCCTCTATGGCTGACTAATCAATTCTATTCCCATTGGGGAAGATGTTGTTTGTTTTAAGGGTACTTAAGAAGCGCTTGAAAAAAAAAAGAGTCATGTTAGGCAAAAGAGAGACTCCATTCCTCCTCTCCACAGTTACTGAATCATTTTTGCCATAAAGGTGCAACAATCATTGGGCAAAGCTTGTGGCCAGGCAGGAAGGGAATCCTATGGAGCCACTGCTACATAAAAATGGTGCTTATATAGTGTCCCTGCCTGTTGGATAAGTCCCCTAAATCTTTCCTACCATAAAAGTGACAGTTCCTAAGAAAGCCATAGATTTCTGGTCTGTAGCAGCTTTAGTCCTGGTGAGGCAGGAAAATGATATTCTCTCTCCCTAAGGAGTCTGCTTAGCAGGACTCCTGCCTGCTTGGAGGAGAATAGAGCTGATTATTTCCATCCTTCCCCTTTCTCTTTTTCATCCTGCTTTCTCTTTAGTAAATGCACTTTAGGAGTCATTGATTTTTTTTTGTGAGTATGGAATACAGTACAATAGCGTTATATCACCTGGTGCTATAATACCAAATTCTCTTACATTGTATTTCTCTCTGAATGGACTCTTCCTTTCCCCGTTATTCCGATGCTGGGTGCCTACACTTTCAGTGAGGATCTGCGTCTAAAAACAATAGGTCACATTAGACTAATCTGAGGATTGTATTGAAGCAGATGCTGATGATGTACAATGGTTTTTATTAACAGTAACGTGAATAACCATTAAGTAATTCTAAGGTTATTTGTTGAGTATAACTCGTGATCACAATGAACCAATTAGATGTACAAGCACAAGGAAGCTAGTGGTTATACCTTTATAGCATAAAAGCTGTTTGTTATGCAGCATGAAATGACTGTCAATAGAAAAAAACAATAAAAACTCTCCATAAGTTTAAAAGTTAATTCAATATACAGATACTAGAAATGAATCATTATAAATTTATTATTTCTTGTGTGAGGATGTAATATAAAAGAAGACAGAACTATGGAGAGATTTAAGAACAGCACTGAAGCACACTAAAACATCAGTTTTGTTCTGTTTTAGAGAAACAAGGAAATGTAAAGGACTTCTTTCCAAACATCATCTGCATTTAGAGCACTAAAAAGATTTTCTAATGATGAAACCAAGGACTTGAAAGAATTAACACATCTTACAAATACATCTTAATCATTATACATAAGAAATATCCACTATGATATTTTAAATCTCCCCAGAGCAATCCCATAATTGGCATACAAGATGTTTTTTTCTCTGAGATTTTTGATAGGTAATACTTGCCCAGTGCTGTTACTGAAAGAATGGTTGTTACATTCATACTAAATATGAATACAATATGCGTCAGTCCATATAGAATTTAGAATTTTTATATTAGTCCTTATTTAACTTCAATAGGAGAAAAAATAATGCATATAACATTGGCTCTGGGGTACACACATGATGAGATCAAACTAAGATAGGGATAATGAGCCAGGCTTCACCTTTGGCAGCTCCATAACATCAGGCTCTCGGCTCTACCAGCTCTAAGCCTCACTTCTGAGTCTGTGCAGTGGGAATGATGCCCTATGGGATAGTTGTGAGGATCATTGAGGTGGATGTCAGGAAAACTCCTGGTATGGTAGGTGCTCAGTAAGAGGTAGAGTAACTGGCAGGAATTAAAATTATTCTGAAAGATCAACTGTTGCTGCTGGTGTAGTGTACAAATAAATATTATTGATAGATGATTTCTGAATAATTAGTAAATATTTGTGCAACAGAAATATTTCTTCTAAGTAGGACCTACTTGATTCATTTAATAAACAGGAAAATGCTTTTTTATAAACAAACCTCGAGTTTTGAATGATCAGAATTTTGGAATTATCAGGAATCAAAATAATACAGTTGAAAACTAATTTGTCTTATTCAGTCTTTTAAGAGGGTAGCAAATTAAAATTATTGTGGAAAGAAAAGCAAGGATTCAAGTGTACAGGTTCTGCATCCTGAATTCAATGAACCATAGATCGAAAATATTTGAAAAAAATAAAAAATACCAATACAACAATAAAAATAATACAAATTTTTAAAAATGCAGTGTAACTCCTGTTTATATAGCATTTACATTGTATTAGGTATTATAAGTTATCGATGGATGATTTAAAATATGCAGGAGGATGTGTGTAGGTTGTATGCAAATACTACACCATTTTATAAGACTTGAGCATAGCAAATTTTGGTTTCTGTGGGGGTCCTGGAACCAACCCCCTGGATACTAAGGGACAACTGTATGTTCAAAGCACTACTGTGTTCAGAATGACGTCTGGCTGCATTCAGCTATCTTTAGTGAAGGTGAGGAATAATACAGGTAAATTATATAATACACTTGTTTGAATAACATTCCTACAATGTATTGACAGGCTTTTAAAAAACCCCAAAATACTTTCTATCATAAAAGATAAAGAAGGAAATAGACTGAACCCACTGAAAGAAGAGAAAGATTCTCTTTGAGATTCAGATTCAGTATAATGTTTAACTATTCTAAATCTATTTGCTTCGGTATTCAGAAGCTTTTGTGATAGGATCAGAAACTGTGAAATGGAAATTGTAGTGATTTAATATTTGAAAAATTATAATAAATGTAAAAAATAGTCAGGATGTGTTTTCACAGTGCTTTCTGCAAAGAAAGAGAATTAAGAAGAAAAGCCAAGAAAGCTTCAGGGATTAGAGAAGATATTTTCTAAGTTTGAAAGCAGATGTTGTACCATATGTGCTTACCTGTTCTCTTTTTACTCACTTGGCTGGATCATTACCAACCTGTTCTGTTTTTAATCCAGTAGAATCACTGACTGAATAACCAATTATTTCACCTCTTCATAATTCAGCTAACTATGACACAATGCTTCTGGAATAGCTTATAGGCAAGAGAAGTAAAATAATGAATTACAAACTAGTATAAACACAACAACGATTTCTAAAATCATAAGATTATAAAATAATTTCTAAAACATAAAAACGATATTTTTCACTCTAATATTCTCTTACCTTGTATGTATTAACAAAAAGGTATTTAATTCTTTAACATAAAAGTGCTCATATAAATTCAGTCTTCTCATTTACATATTTGTGATGCATTTTTAAGATAAATGTAGATAAAAATGTTAAGCACTTAATAGAAAATTCTTGCTGAAAGTGGTGGAAGGAAATAGGCTCTTTCACTTCTTAAAAACTACTTGTTCTAGAGAATACACTCAGGTTTTGTCACAGTATTTCAAATCACTTTGCCAATAGAGAAATTGTTTCAAGGAAATACACACAAAAGACCCAAACACAAGCAAAACACTCTTTAAGCTAACATATATGTGTAACAGTTCTTTTGGAGTTTTTTTAAAGTCCTCTTTTAAAAAAAAATTACATAAAATACATGCAAAAAGATACACAGTCATGAATGTATAGCTTGATGGATGCACATGCAAAAAAATCAATTATTAGAACATCATCATCACCATCACTCCCACAATCACCTTGGGATCCTTAGGCCCCACATCTGAGAAAATCATAATTCTGTCACAAACAATTCACTGTGTCTACTTTTTAAACTATCACAAGCAATTCATTGTGTCTATTTTTTGAACATGATATAAATGAAGTCACAGAGCATAAACTTTTTGTGTCTGATTTTTCCATCAACATTTTGTAAAGTTTATCCATGATTCCTCTAAATGTCTCCATTCATCTACACTTAAGAAATTAGAAGACTTTTGAATCTTCAGTAGAGTTTTGTACATTGAGAAATTGTCTCTTTTTAAAAATTATTCTTTCGAGAACTGTAATGCAACTTCAAATAATTTTTCAACTTAAAACCAGTATGAATCTTATTACATATAATATGAAAGAAAACTAATTTATTTGAAAGTAAAAATATTTTGAAAAACTTGAAAAATAAATAGAACATAAAAGCCACAGAACAGATGCTTGAAAACATGAAAAAGACCACCTATTAAAATTAGTTGACGAGGAAAACAAGGAGAATCAAAAGTAGCTGACATTTCTCTATCCCAGTGGTTCTCAAAGTGTGTGGCCCATAAACTAGCAGCAGTAACTCTCTCTGGAACTTGTTAGAAATGCAAAGTTCCGGGCCCCACCCAAAACCTACTGCATCAAAAATCTGGGAGTGGGGCCCACTCCTACAGGTGTTTCTGGTAGATATTAAACCATGTAGAAACACTGCTTCTATTCTACACTTTTCAGTTCATCAGGTACTTCTATTTACATCTGCAATTTTTCTTAAAATTATTTCTAGCCATATTTCCAAAGCAATGGGTAAATAATCTGTGACCATGGACTTTTCACACTGACTTTGCCACTTCCCTGTTTCTTCAGTTATGTCTTTGGGCATAATTGCCTTTAGGATGTTCCTTTATTCTTCTAATAAATATTCATTTCCTACTATGTGGCAGTCACTATGTATATTAGCTTTCTGTGGCTTAAAAGAACACAAATAATGTTCTCTTAAAGTTCTGGAGTTCAAAAGTCTAAAATCAATCTCATTGGGCTAAAATCAAGGTGCCAGCAGGGCTTGTTTCCTCTGATGCTCTAAGGGGAAACTCTGCTTTCTTGCCTTTTTTCAGCTTCTGAGGTGATCTGCATTCCTTGGCTCATGGATCCAACTGTGCATCATTTCAACTTCTCGCTTTCATTGTCACATCTTCTACTACTGTTTTTGATGTTGTTGCTTCCTTTTTATAAGAATTTTTGTGATTACATTGGGACCCTGGATAACCCAGGAAGATCTCTCCATCTCAAGATCCTTAACTCAAGTACATCTGTAAAATCCCTTGTACCATGTAAGGTTAAACGTTCAACAGGCTCTGGGAATGAGAACATGGGAATCTTTGCAGGGCTCTTGTTCTGTTCTACCACACTGTGCAAGTGAGCTTATGTTCTAGAGAAGAAGATGGACATTGAATGGGAAATGCAAAACCTCTTCTCTTTAGTCCATTATAAAATTTTGGTAAGTGATAGTGACAAATTAATTATTGTGCAGCTCAATTTTAAATAAATAAATAAAAATCTCGAGCAGAGGTAGAAAAGTTAGTACATTCATTGTTAATTCATCCCACTCATAGATATTTGCAGCTACTCTATGCTAGATCCTGCTCTTGTGATGATTAAAGTCTAGTGAGGTACACAGAGGCTGATTATTATACAAAGAGTATGAAAGGGCCATTATAAAAGATATAGCAAATATGCCTAAAGCAGTGTGTGATTTCCTATAATGCTTGACTTTGAGAGCTGAATGGACTGAATGCTCAACTGAAATATGAAATATAAATTTGTGCTATGGGAGCGTTCAAACAATGGGAACAGTATAGTATAGAACACTCTGTCCTAAGAAGCAGAATGTATTCTAATAATTTCAAGTACTAATATAATGAAGCTTAGCGGATAAGGTGGGAAGTGGTGAAATGATGCCAGAGAAATAAGCAGTTGCTACAAAAAATGACCCAGTAAAATAAATTGAGAAATTTAAATATTAAAAATGATGTTTGCATTATGAAAAATAACTTTGGGTACTATATGAAGAGATTGAAATGTGGCAAGTTCATATGTAGTGATCCTATTGAAATAATCTAAGTGAGAGATAAAGGAATCCTGAATTATAATGGGAATGGTGGAATTAGAGTAAAAATGTTGAGAAAAAATATGTATATATTTAACAGCTAGAATTGACAGAATTCTATGTTGGATGAAAGAGAAGTCAAAGAATAAGTATAGATTTATTGTGTAAGTATCTTACTATATAATAAGGTTCTTAGTCAATATATGAAACAGAGGAAGAAGACATCTTTGGGGAGAAAAGATGACATAATGCCTGTTTTTAGTACACAGTGTGCTTGGACACTTGTTCAACTAATATATCTTCTAATTATTAGTCTTTCCTGATCTCCTTATTTTAAGTCTTTCATCCTTTGCATTCTTAGTACTTTTTCATTGTTTTTTCATATTATTGCTTAATATTAGCACTTTGAAATTTATGTACCAATAGGCTAGAATGTAAGCTTCATGAGAGCAATATATGTGTTTAGCTCATATTTGTAATTCCATAATCAATAGCTTAGGATTTTTTATCTAACAGGCATTGAATAAATATTTAAACTTACTATCTTATTTCCATGACCAAATACTATGTAAAGTCAGATAGCTATATTCAAGAGAGTGATTAGAAATTGCCTGTAACCTGACATCAATTAACAGCCAGTTGGATAGGTCTGTTTCTATGAGTAGAGACTGCTTTTGGATACTGGAAGTATCTGAAATTATTTTTGAAGCTTTAAGATAGTTTCAGTTGTTACTATAACAATACTATCATTAGTGTTTAATGTTTTATATCTGAGGTAGAATTTTTTTTTATTTTTTTTTATTTCAGCATATTATGGGGGTACAAGTGTTTAGATTATGTATATTGCCTTTGCCCCACCCGAGCTTCAAGTGTGTCCATCCCCAGATGGTGCTACATATTTGCATTAATGTCAAACTTCTTTCCAATTTCAATTCTGAGTGGAACATAATCAACACATCCCTTGCCTTTACACTACATAGACTGCTCGATGTAGGGTAAGGATCATACCCTTTGGAGCAAGACAGAGCAGGGTTTAAAAACCTACTTTCCTGCTTATTAACAGTGTGACCTTGAGTGAGCTCCCTAATCTCTCTGTACCTGTTTCTTCACTTGTAAGATAAAGATAATAATATCTATTTTACAGGGTTATCATGAAGATTGAAAGTAAAATAAGTGAAATTCCCAGACTGTATATCACAGGTATCAGTAAAATAAATTGTTATAATCAGCATACACTTTTTAGTATTTGGTATCCCCACCTAAAAACAAAAGCATACAAACTTCTCCCAGGTTTTCCACGGAACACAGGGAAATTTTGTTACAAAAATAGATTTAAATCTGTACAACTTAAACTACATTCTAATTTCCAATTATCATGTTATTCTTCCTTTAATATACAATCTCATGAAAATTGTTACACTAATACCTGTGCCATCTTATAGATAAAATCTTGATAAAAGGAATAGTCTGTTAAGTACAACATCAGACTTAAAAAAATAACAATATAGGAAGTCATTTTTAAAAATCTACCAGAGTATAATTCTTAAAATTTTAGCTAACTTTGCTTCTCTCACTCAAACAGGTTATAATGTTCAAGGCTACAGTGTGATCTATTGCTGAGTTAGTAATGACAGTCAAGTTTGCCAACACAATCACTGCACTACATTATCTAAGTCATTGCTCTGTAAAGTGCTTTGGGATACCTTGAGTATGAAGGGCTATATATCAAGTATGTTATATTTTATTCTATATGGTACTTGAGTTTTGGCAATGCATATTCAACAAGCTGAATAAAAAGACCTCCAGATGTACTTTATTAGCGTTTATATGCTTTCACCACAGATAAGGGTAGGCTCAACTTGAACAAAAGGAAAGAAATCATGTTTGAGAGAGAGGGGAAGTATCTCTATCCTGAAGGTGAAAACTCCAACTAAATATGTTTCCTACTAGCATCCCTAGCCTCAGAATTAGCCTACCTTTCACTTATCACTCAGAAACCTAAATGGGTTTCCTTTCCATGCGAGAGTGATGTATGAGAGCAGGAAGCACGTCAGAATCATTTATCATTGTTTTACCCTCGTTTCCTAACAGTGGGCTTGAATGAATTAATGAAAGATTTCTGCTGGATTATATCTTCACCAAATTTTTCACTGATATACTTTTAAAGTAGCACTTTAAATTTTGGTAAACAACTATGATGCTGTAAGTTAAAAATGTCCTCAGAATTTGTCACAGTAACAGTTTTGCAAAGAGTAAACATCCCAGAGTGTGGCTATATAGCATTGAGAGTTGTCAAATTTTTCTATCAGATTGACTTTTGGGAAAAGAGACATTTTATTTTGCTACATAGACACATTAGAATATATCCCTAACCTGCAGAGGTACCAACTTTTTGTTAAGTTATCCCTATCAATAAACACATATGTAGGAACTGTATAGTAGAATATATGCAAACATACATATACACACACAAACATATAAAGTTGATACAAAATAAGTTAGCACTCATATTTCAGAAAATTAGGAAATATTTCTCACATTTCATCTTTTACTTTTGACATATTACTTTTCTCTTCTTTATAAATACAGCACCTGGAAAATAATATTTTCCCTTTGTGCATTCAAAAGATTTTCTTAGATACCAACTATACATTTGGATCTATAAAGATACAAGTATTAATGGTACTTGACTAATTTAATAGATTCCCAGCAACCACTTGACAAAGCATAGTATTTTTTGAAGGTGAATATACCTGAATTTCTGATACTGAAACTCTAAGTGTACACCTAACAAAACTGTGTAACTGTGTTCACCCAAGCGCATACAAACAAATATTTGTAACACCACCACTAGTAATAGTCAAAACTGGAAAAAATCAAATGCCCAACAAAAAGTTTTAGTATATTTATATAACTGTGATATATCATATACTTCAGTGAGAATGAACAACATGAATGAATCTCACATGATGTTGAACAAAAGAAGTAAGACAAAAAAAAGCACATAGTGTAGGATTCCATTCATGTAAAGTGTGAAAATGGGCAAAATTTATCCATTGTGCTAGAAGTCAAGAGTGTCTTTATCTCTCCAATCTGCCTCACTGTAAGGACATCTGTTGTCATGGGATTTTGAGCCTACCCTAACTGATCTCAAAATTATTAACAGTACCTATAAAAATCCTTTTTCCAAACAATTTCACATTAAAAAATTCTGCAGTTTAGGACTTGGACATATCTTTTTTTAAATTTTCTTAATTCAGGATATTATGGGGGTACACTATTCAGATGGGAAGGTTATCTAGACATAAACAAAAGTGTAGTAGTCTAGTATAGATGAGGGTAACATAAAAGGGAAGGAAATCATTTATATATTTCATAACACCCTCCACCACTATCCTAGGATAAGGATAAGATCAAACAACTTGTGTTCTCCCTCTTGTCACTGGTATGTGTGATCTCAGGCTAGACAAAGCCTTCTAATCCACATAAAACTGATGAGACTTTTGGGTTGTTCACAGAATTATTTGGGATTTTATACACTGGAAGAATAAAGACAAAGTGCAAAGTAGTTAAAGTAGAATTAATGGGATTTTCCAAAGCCAGAATAATTCCTTTATTCTTCTTATTTATTCCTTAAATATATGGTTCAAAATAAAGTGTATGAGCATCTATATATAGACCTGAATTTATTCATTTATTAAACACTGTAAGTACATAAGGAATTATATTGAATGTTGGGGAAAAATCAAAGAAGAATAGGAAAGAATAATAATATAAACTAGTAATTACTATAGACATTGAAGGTACTAATCTAATGCTTTATATTTATTTAATCCACACAACAACATTATAATGTGGGTAGAATTATTTTTCTCAAATTTCATATGAGGCAACTGAAATGCAAATAGTTTAGATTATTATCTCACAGTCTTGTAACCAGAACATGGCAGAAATAGGATTTGTATGTTCATAGTTTGGCTCCAGAGTCTGAACTTTTAACTACTACACTAATAGTGCTATGTTAGGTATAGAATTTTATTTTAATAATAAATATCTAGTAATATACCACTTTATAGAAAAATTATGCTAGTTGTTGAAGATGAGGGAAGGGAAGGGAATTTTCACAGTCTACATGGGTAAGAATAGGAAAGGAGAGAGAGTCATAAAAAAATAAAGCAAACATAAAGTTTTCAATTTATTGACTTTCAGTTTCATATCTTCTTGTCATTGACTATTTTTGCAAAAACCAAGCCGCATGTTTTAAATATTGCTCCTTTGTGCTAAAATTATGCGTTTTGTTTTGTTTTGTTTTTTGTTGTTGTTGGTAGAGTACAGAGAAGGGACATTGCAGGAAGAAAAGTTTTCTTTTCTGGTTCATGTGTGCTTTTGTTTGCTGCTTCTTGCTCCTACTATGTGGCTATCTGTAGTGCATGTGAGGATATCCAGTGGAGCTCAGCCCCATAGATGCCTTCCCATCAAGTTTCAGCAGTACTCTGCAAGCATATCCCCTCAAGCTACTAGCAGGGGTGTTTCCGCCTGAACCCCAGAGAAGTATTTCCTGTCTTGGCTGGTTTCTCTGACTGACAGCCTTCGCTTACCTTCACCCCAGAGGAGTATTTCCAGTTTCCCTGGTCATTTCGGACCAGTTTTGATCTAGACAACATAAAAAAGTTCTCTGTCATGTGGTGGAGTGCAACCACACTTTCTCTAATAATGTCTGAATCCGAAGTTTAGAAAGGCCCATGTTTCCAATTTGGTTCTTTGTTGGGTATTCTTTCTCAGCCCCAGGGTCTTCTTTAGAGCTATACTTACTCCTTTACAGATAATTCTCCATTATAGTTAATAAATCTTTGTATTAAAAGCTCTCTGTTCAAATTGTACTGTGTGGTTTCTATATTCTGATTGGATCCTGACTGATAAAAGAGAATAAAAGAAGGGCTAGTGCTGATTATTGACTCAGTGGGAATGGAGGGACACATTTGTGTAGATCATTCTTTGGTTCCATCCAGAAGTGTCCCACTCAGGAGTAAGAGCAGGAGAGCAAATATGATGCTCTAGATTCTGCCTAAAGATATGTTAAAAAGTAGAGTCTTATGCAGGTTTGAAAGCAGGAAATATACTGAAAAACAAGTGGGTCATGCTAATTGTACAGTATTTTTCAAACTTTTACTACTAAAATGCATGCCATCAGTAAAAATGACTCACTGGGAACAACATTTTAAAACAATGGTGAAGAATGGTCATGGAAATCACAGACGAAAATCTCAGAGGTAGTTCAGATGAGTTCCTCTAGAAAAGCATGACCCTCACTCCTTGAGAATCACTCCAAGGGGCTGACATGTGATAAGTAAAATTCAAAAACATGCAAACTAATTTATAAAAGGCCATTAAAACACATAAACATGAACTTCACATCAGAGTGTATTTACAAGGATATCTTTCACATTACATCTTCCAAGAAGTGAAAATGAAAAAACGTATTGATATTTTGTTGGTAGATGTTACTCCAACTTCCTTTTTTCTTATCTAGTCTTTCTACTATAAGTGATTCGTGTAAGTTTTCATTTCATTTTTTAATTTTTATTTCAAAATGATAAGAGGATACAAATGTTTCTGTTACATGGATACCTTGTATATTTCCTAAGTACGGGTTTTTAGTGTGCTTGCCACAACAATAGTGCTCATTGTATCTGATGGGTAAGTTTTTACACCTCACGCCTTTACACCATCCCCCCTTCTTGGTGTTCAACATCCTTTACATCTCTTTGTGCCCATCTTTGCCCATCATTTAACTCCCAATTATTAGTGAATACATGTGATATTTTTTTTTTCAGTCCAGATATACTTCACTTAGGATAATGGTCTCTGGTTCCATCCAAGTTGCTGCAAAAAACTTTATTTCCTTATTTTTTATGGCTGAGCAGTACTCCATGGTATACTCCATGATATATTCCATGGTATACACATACACACACACACACACACACACACACACACACACACACACAGATACACATTTTCTTTATCCACTCATGAATTCATGGGCATTTAGGTTGATTCCACATTTTTGCAACTGTGAATTGTGCTGCAGTAAATATTTGAGTTCAGGTGTCTTTTTTGATAAAATGACTTATTTCCCTTTGGGTAGATACCCAGTAGCGGGATTGATGGATCAAATGGTAGTACATTTATTTCTTTGAGGAATCTCCATACTGTTTTCATTAGAGGTTGTACTAATTTGTAGTCTCACCAACAGTGCATAAACATTCCTTTCTCTCTGCATCCATGCCAACATCTATTGTTTTTAGACTTTTTTAATAATGGTCATACTGAGAAGGATAAGGTGATATCTCATTGTGGTTTTAATTTGCATTTCCCTGATAATTAGTGATGTTGAACATTTTTTCATATATTTGTTGGCCATTTGTCTATATTCTTTAGAAAAAACATTCTCTTCATGTCTTTTACCCAGTTTTTAATGAGGTTGTTTGTTTTTCTCTAGCTGATTTGCTTGAGTTCTTTGTAGATTCTGGATATTAGTCCTTTGTTGGATGTATAGTTTACTCATATTTTCTCCCATTCTGTAGGTTTTCTATTCACTCTGTTATTTCCTTTGCAGTGCAGAAGCTTTTTAATTTAATTAAGTCCCATTTATTTATTTTTGCATTTGCTGTATTTGCCTTTGTGTCTTAGTCATTAATTCTTTGCCTAGGCCAATGTCTAGAAGGTTCTTTCTACTTTTTCTTCTAGATTTTTTATCATTTCATGCCTCCCTTTCATTTCAGTCTTTAATCCATATTTAATTAATTATTTGCATATGGCAAGAGATAGGGGTCCTGATTCATTCTGCATGTGGCTGTCCAATTTTCCCAGCACCATTATTAAATATAGCTTCCTTTCCCCAGTATATGTTTTTGTTTGCTTTGTTGAAGATAAGTTAGTTGTAGGTGGATGGTTTTATTTCTGAGTTCTCTGTCCTGTTCCATTGGTCTATGTCTTTACATTTATACTAGCACCAAGCTGTTTTGGTTAATATACCCTTGTAGTATAAATGTAAGTCAAGTAATGTGATGTCTTCAGATTTATTCTTTTTTCTTAAGATTTCTTTTGCTATCCAGGCTCATTTTTGGTTCCAAATGAAGCTTAGATTTATTTCTTCTGGATCTGTGAAATATGACATTGGTATTTTGATGGGGATTGCATTGAAGTTATAAATCACTTTGGGCAGTATGGAAATTTTAACAATGTTGAGTCTACCAATCTATGAGCATGGGATGTTTTTCCATTTGTTTGTCTTCTATGATTTCTTTCATCAGTGTTTTATAGTTCTCCTTGTAGAGATCTTTCATGTTCTTGGTTATTTCTAAGTATTTTATTTTCTTTGTAGCACTTGCAAATAATATTGAGCCCTTCATTTGCCTCTCAACTTCGCAGTTATTAGTGTATAGAAATGCTACTTTTTCATATACATTGATTTTGTAACGTGAAACTTTGCTGAATTATTTATCAATTTTAAAAGTCTTTCAGTGGAGTCTTTAGGGTTTTCTGGACACAAGATTAGATCATCAGCAAAAAGGGTAGATTGACCTTGTCTTTCCTGATTTGGATGCCCTTTATTTCTTTCTTTTCTCTGATTGTTCTCTGTAGGACTTCCAGTACTATGTTGAATAGGAGTGGTGACAGTAGGCACTCTTATCTTGTTCCAGTTCTTAGAAGAAATGCTTTGAACATTTCCCCATTCAGTAGGATGTTGGCTGTAGGTTTGTCATATATGGCTTTCATAATTTTGAGGTATGCTCCTACACTGACTATTTCGTTGAGGATTTTTATTATGACAGGCTACTGGATTTTATTCAATGATTTTTCTGGATCTAGTGAAATAATCATATGATCTGTTTGTTGGTTATTGACCCAAATATTGCTCAGTAGAAGGTTTTTTAATTTCCATGACTTTGGGTAGATTTGAGTGTTTCTCTTGGAATTGATTTCTATTTTTATTACACTGTGGACTGAAAAGAAAGATGGTATGATTTTTATCTTTTTGAATTTTCTGAGACTTGTTTTGTGGCCTAGGTTGTGATCAACCTTGGAGAATGTCCCATGTGCTGAAAAAATATATATATATTCAGTAGTTTTTTGATAGAATCTTCCATAAATGTCTGGTAGGTCCATTTGTATTAGAGACCCATTTAAGTCCAGTGTTTATTTATTGATTTTCTGCTATGACAATCTGTCCTGTTCTGTCAGTGGGGTATTGAAGTCACCAGCAATATTGATACTATTGTTTATTTCTTTGCTGAGATCTAGTAGATTTGCTTTATGAATCTTGGAGCTCCTGCATTAGGTACATATATATTTAAGATTGTTATGTCTTGTTGAATTGCTCTCTTTACCATTATATAAGGACCATCTTTGTTTTTTTTTTTTACTATTGTTGACTTAAATTCTATTTTATCTGATATGAGAATGGCCACACCTGCTTGCTCTGGTTTCCATTTGGATGGAATGTTGTTTTTTCATCCCTTTATTTTGAATCTATGTGAATCTTTGCAATTTGGATGTGTTTCTTGGAGACAGCAAATACTTGGCTTTTGTTTTTCATCCAGTCAGTCTACGTCTTTTAAGTGGAACATTAAGACTGTTCACTTTCAGTGTTTGTATTGGTATGTGGGATACTATTCTATTCATATGTTGAATGATACCATATTGTTTCCTTTGCTCTCTTGCCCTATTGTTTTATAAGAGTTGTGAGCTTTATCTTTCAGGTGTTATTACATTGGTGGGTATCTATTTTCCTTTGCTATAGTGCACTTCATAATCTTTCCTGTAGGGCAGGCCTTGTAGAGACAAATTCCCTTAGTATTTGCTTGTTTGGGAAACTCTTTATTTCTCCATCATTTAGGAAACTTAGTTTTTCAGGGTACAAAATTATTGGCTGGCAATTGTTGTGTTTTAAAAGACTAAAACTGATCACAATCCCTTCTAGATTGTAAGGTCTCTGCTGAGAATTCTTCTGTTAGCCTGATGGGTTTTCCTTTGTAGGTTAGTTGTTGTTTTCATCTTGCAGCTTGTAGAATTTTCTCCTTCATTTTGACTTTGGCTAGATTGATGACTTTATGTCTTAAAGATGTCCTATTTGCTATGAACCTTCCCAGTGTTTGATCTTATAGCTGGGTATCTGAATGTCTGGCAAAACCAGGGAACTTTTCTTCAATAATTGCCTCAAATAGAGTTTCCATGATTTTTGTTTCTTCTTTCCCCTCAAGAATATCTATAATTTGTATATTGGATCATTTCACAAAGTCTCATATTTCAGAGTCATTGTTCATTCTTCTTTGTTCATTTTTCTGCATCTTTGACCAATTAGGTTAGTTTAAAAGCCTTGTTTTCAAGCTCTAAAATTAATTCTTCTGCTTGGTCTAGCCTGTAGTTGAAGCTTTTTGCTGTATTTTGAAGTTCCATAAATGATTTTTTTATTTCTTTAATTTCTTTTATATCCTTTCTTATGCTGTTTAGCTCTTTAGTGACTTTTTCTTTCATGTGTTGTCCTGAAATATTTTTTTGGCTTCTTTACATTGATTTTTCACCTTTCTCTTTAATTCTATTCATCTTATTCACCATCCATATTTTGTATTCTCTTTCTGACGCTTTGACAATTTTCTTTTGGTTGGGATCCATTGCTGTGGTTCTATTGTGATTCTTTGGGGGTGTTGAACTAGATTGTTTGTCATGTTGCCAGAGGATTTTCGTTTTTAATTTCTTCTCATCTGAAACCTCTTCTCTTAGCTCAAGGCAGATAGGTTTGTGGTGCATCTGTTCTCCTCTGGGAACTCTCCTATCTAGTAAGATGATAAAGAGATGCCCATATGATGCTTTTGTGACCTACTCCATAACAGTGGCTCAGCAGGAGAGGGGAAGATGCATTGAGAGCCTGTAATGCTGCTGTTCTGTGTTGTCCCATGCCCCTGTGATTGTCATAATTTAAGCTGGTGCTGGATGATCTCGGTGAGAAATTGTAGGTTTCTTCCCAGGTCACTGTTGGAGGCTCATATGGGGGGCTAGAAGAGTCCCTCTCTATGGAAGCTGACATAGGTGAAGATTTCTCTGCCTGAGTCTTCCCACAGTGCAAATGGCAACTGGGTGAGTCTATTTGGGCAGGGTCACAGGTGTCAGGGCTGCAGGTATTCACTCCACCTGGGTAAAGATGTGATGGTGATTTGTGGCTAACAGGTCCCTGGTGGAACACTGGGCTGATGGGGTGGTTCCTGTCAGTTGGTGGGTGGAAGCTTTGGGGGCAGAGCCATGAGGCCACACGGAAGTAGCTCCCAAACTGCCTGAGTGAGGCTACAGGTCCAGGCAAGAGGGGCAGAGCTGTGGGCCCTGCAGCAGTGTGGAAGCCTTGGGTGTGGGGCTGTGGGTCCCAGTGGTGGTGTAGGGCCCTCAGGCATAGGGCCATGGGGTCAGGCCATCAGGCAACTTGGGTTCTACCTCTGCACATTTCCTGCCAGGCAGTCACCTTAGGGCTTCTCAGGTGGTGTGTGTGGTGCTGACCTTTCTCAAATCTATCATGGTTGTGGGGGGGGGGCAGTGCTAGGCTCCCAGTAATTGGGCACACAAGAATGTCTGCTCTCCTGCTTCCTCCCTAACCTGGCTGGGGTGATGTGGGAGCAGCTACAGGAAAGCTGAGCTCTGTGTAGACCAGGTGTTCTGAACCTGAGAGCTCAGAATGGCACCAGCTGCAGTGATTTGGGAATGGAAGCCACTAAATTCCTGCTTTGCCCACTCTCTGGTGCAGTGTTACTGCATAGACTCCAAATAGCTCCCCAATCAATCTGGAGGTCTGCAGTAGTAGTGGAGGCCCCCACAGCTCTGGTTTCAGTGTCCATGTGGGAGCATGGAGTCCTGGGGTTCTCTTCTCCTGTCCTTCCTTACCTTTGGATGCCTTCTTCAGGTACCCTCCAATCTTGCCAAGTCACCTTCTCCTTCACTCTGATTGTCCCCTGTAGATTCTCTGATGAGTTACAGTACTTTTTCCAACAAGGCCCATCCATATGTGGGCATCCACCTGCAACTTTCAATCCTCTCCTTGAGAGTGTAGTGCATGGGCTGCTTCAAGTCCACCATCTTGCCCCTTCTTCAAGTTTTTATTTTTAAGTACAGTATTTTTTTAAATGTTTAAGGCAAAAGGAAAACCCATGAAAGTTCTTTTCTTTTTAATTATATTTTTTCAGTAATATGCATCCTAAGTATATCTTATAAACATCTTAAATTTTATCATCTCTTTGTTTAAATTTTATGTCATGTATACTTCCAAATGAGCTGTAAGTGTTTATTCTAAGTTATGTGCTTTATGAAAACAAATTCACATTCATAAGAACCAGGCATCTTATTCTAGTATTTTTCTTTTCCTTAATATTTTATACTAATATCTTAAAAATAAGCAGACCAAAAAATGTTGTTTTCATCACCTTTATTATTACCATTATTTTAATTGTTCCTTAATAACTCATATTAACATTTCTTACAGAAAATACTTACATATAATTTTTATCACTTAGGTTAGAATATATGCCTGTGGAAAGTAGGATGTCAGAAATCAACAACAAAGAATCAAATCAAGTTCAGTACATCCTCATCCATGATAAGTAGCTATCCACTGAGTTGTGATCCTATATCCATTGTTCTAAAACAACTTGTTAACCATGAAGACTCTCTTGAAAAGAAACATATCTTTCTGCAATCTACTTGTTGTAAAGTGTCAGATAAAAGCCAATTCATAAAGTCTGGCAATGATTTCTAAACTAAAAAATAATCAAGTATGCGCTGCCAACATACACACACACACACACACACACACACACACACACACACACACATATGTGTATATATCAGTATTAATTTAAAATTTATATTTTCAGCAGTATTAAAATAACTTTGTGAATATGTAAGTTGAAAAAGTACAATGTAAAATATAAATATAAATGTTAAAATTTTCTTCTCATGTTCTCAGGGGCAAATGCATCCCCATTTTGGAGACCATTATCCTGTAGTATTGCCCAGAATATAGGTTAAGTTCATTTTTTAGGGTATTACTAAGGCATTTTATATGATTCAAGTTTATAATTCATGATACACTTCCTTTTTCACCTGTTTTTACCTGTCACTTTTCCCCCTTATTTATATACACACAAAACATATAATCTAAATTTTTAAGTTTCAGTAGGTACTTCAGGACAAGTCTGCCTAATAGAAATCTCCCAGATAAGAAGCAATTATAGCCAAGAATAAGTACCTTGGGCAAACTGCATTGTATTAGCTCAGAACAAAATCATGGATTCATTTTAGCAATGGTTCAGATTAACAAATGTTATATATTTATATATTTGCACTGAATTTAAGGTAGAGCCATGGAGAAATACATGGATATACTGATATACATATATATCAGTTAAAATTAATAATATAACCTATTTTGATGTGCATTTGTTCATGTCTTTGGTGCATTCCCATTGGGTCCTGTTTTAGGTTCAGTCAGATATTGCAACAGGAAAATTCAGACATCGATCTTGTGCTGCATTAATTGTAAGTTGAGCGGATGGCTGCACATCTTCAGCATCCTTTTTAAAATGTTGTCATGGGTGTCATCTCTCTTTCCAGCTTTTTGGTTTTATTGCAGTTTTATTTTCTGTAATTTTCTTGAAATGCGAAAGATATAGTTCTGCTGTGATAAATGAGATGGGGAACCCATAGCTCAGTCACTAGTTTGTTCATAGATTGACCATTGAATGTAAAGTATGTGATGCTAAGAACAATTTTGATGAGATCCATTGTTGAATGTGCAATGATTCATCCCTCTTTGTGAAGTTGTTACCCTTCTGTCATAGTCGTGCATCATTTTTCATGTTTCTCTTTTTAATAAGTATCTGGAAGGACAAAAATCTTCCCAAAATATAGCCTAGACTAAATTGAATAATGCAAGAAGTGAGAGATATCCACTAAATATACCAACAATACATGTATGATTATATAGTTTAACTTCTTATTTTTAATAAGAGTTTATAATATGGATTTTGTATAGAAAATGATCCTATGCTTTACTTCTTTCATCCTTTTCTAAATCTATTCTGTCTATTTTTAAGAATTTCTTATCTTTGATAAACAATATGAAATAAAAATCTCAGATATCATATTATCTGATTTACTGTGATTTAGTCAAAAAGTCACCATTTTTTTCTGGAATGAAATATAAAGGTACTTATTTGAAAAATTAACTTTCTTCAAAAGACCAAGGTCACTGTTTTTCTCTTCTAATTAACCTTCTCCAGGAAATCTGACTTAGTGACAAGGAGCCATCAATGCCAAGACTCTTTATCAGAAAGAAAACAATGACCTCCATAAATAAGTTTATGAAAAGAAAAAGAACATATATAAATACTTTTATATATATATATATATACATACATATACGCATATGGCCTTGAGGCAACAAGTAATGCAAGTGTAGTTCAGGAACAAATGGAGAAAAGAAATCCCACAAATGCAAAATGCCAGAAGTATAAGGACATATTTTAAAAAGTTGCACCAATGAAAAGCTGTCAGGGAATAATTCAAGGATCTTTACTCAGCAAAGAAAACACTGGACGTGCTGCATGAATGAAAGCAACTATGATTATAAATAGTGAAAGGAGAATATTGGCGTGCTATATGTTAATGTGGAATGTTTCATTTACCCCAAAAACAAACAAAAAAATTATCATACTCAAACTTGTAGATTGTTTCATTTGAAAACATGGAAACTTGTATTATTAAAATCTCAATGGATTTTTATGGAAATGTAAGTTATGATGTGAAAATTTTTACAAACGAATTTTGTGGTAACCCATTCCTCTCCAACAAGTACGTATCTCTCTGATAAATAAAAAAAACAAGGAAAAAAAAAGCAACATCTAAAATATTTCCTTTCACATTCCTATATAGTGTTCTTACAAACTACTTATCTGATTGGTACCCAAGGTGCACGGGAGTTCAGAGAATTTTTCTAGGTCTGCTTGTTACCCCTCCTTTGCTCTGATCCTATAGTCCAATTTATTTCTTCTTGTTTTCTTACTATTTCCATCATTTTAAGCTGCCTTTACTCCTTAAAACATTCATATTATAGTTGGAAATTCAATCACTTATTTAGATTATAAGTTTCTAAGAGATGTCTTCTTGGAGATATACAAGCCCAGAGAATATATGGACGTATTTTTAGTAGTTTGTAAGTTTTCAATGAGAAATAAACATATTATGGATCATGAGGATGCCAAAATTATAAACCTATTGTGTTTGCTCAATTTCTTTTTTTCTTTCTTTTCTTTTTTCTTTTTTGGTAAATTGACACATAATAATGGTACATATTTATGGGATGCAGAGTGATACTTTGATACATGTATACAATATATAATGATCAAATCAGGGTAATTAGCATATTTATCATCTAAAACATTTATCATTTTTGTGGTGAAAACATTCAAAATCATCTATTCTACCTATTTGAGAATATACAATAAATTAGTGTTAACTATTTTCACCCTACAGTGCTATAAAACATTATATATTATGTCTCCTATCTAGCTGTAATTTATACTTGTTAACCAATCTCTCTCTATCCCCTCAGCCCTTCCCTTTCCAGCCTCTACAAGCCACTCTATTGCTCTCTCTACTTCTATGAGAAAAAAACCTTAGCTTCCTCATATGAGTTAGAACATGCATTATTCATTTTTGTGTGCATAGTTTATTTCACTTAAAATAATGACCTTCAGGGTTATGCATGTTGCCATGACTGACAGGATTTTGTTCTTTTTTATGGCTGAATAGTATTCCATTGTAAATATTTGCCACATCTTTTTATCCTTTCATTCATTGATGGACACTTAAGTTGATTTCATAGTTCAGAGAGTACAAAGCCAGGGGAAGCGGGATCGGACAAGTTCATGTCCAGGTTTTACAGAGGTTAACATAAGTGCCATCTAAATGTGGGTCAAAGGTCAGTTCCCAGACCACTGGGGGATACCTGGGAGGGTGGAGAAGCCCCCACCATGCTGAAGAACATACTCTTAGAAGTGGGACAGTCGAGAATCTACTGTCTAGCAAGCGGAAGTAGGGTTCAGGTCTCTCGCTTCTTCTTTGATCCATTGGATCATAAAAAGTTAATGTCCTCTTAGTATTTCTTTGTCACTAATAGACTACATATTATTTCATCTCTTAAAAAAGCAGCTTTTTTATATGAATATCATAAGTATATACAATCTCCTTTCTTCTTTATAGATATAATCCACTTTCCTTTTGAACACTTTATTCACTAAAGATTATGACATTGATTGAATCTAAAGCTTCTCTTGTTGAAAATATTGATTTGGTATCACTCGGTGGATTTTCTGACTCCCTGGCTTTTCAGCTTTTTGACTACTTTACTTCAAATAATAAATTATTCTATTTATCTCAAGTACCTATTCTCAGGGGTCTTAGGTGATGCAGGCTGCTATTTAAGGTACCATATATTGGGTAACTTATAAACAATAATAATTATTTCTCACTGTTCTGGAACATGGGAAGTCCAAGACCTAGGCACTGGCAAACTTGGTGACTGGTGAGGGCCCATTTTCTAGTTCATATACAGCACTTTATTAATATGTTTTCAAATGGTGGAAGGAGCAAGGGTTTCTCAGGGGCCTCCTTTTTTAAGGGCACTAATTACATTCAGAGGGCTTTGCCTTCATGACCTAATCACCTCTAATAGATCCTACCTCTTAGTACCATAACCTTGGGGGTTATAATTTCAACATATGAATTTAAGGGGACACAAACTTTCTTTCAGATCATAGCACACAGTTAGATCCTAGATCTTATTTTTCTTTAAGTTATATGCTATGTTGAATACTGAGGGACTACCTTAACATCAACCATAACTCTGTCCCTTCATAATTTTCCAGTTCTCATCTACAATTTCTATATTGCACTCTCTAAAATATGGGCTCTCCATGGGTTTTTTTTTTTTTTGTCATTGCATGACATATCTTTTCATACATTTGCTATACTGATGTAACTGAATCTAAAATGTCTCTCTTGTAGACAGCATATAGTGGAATCATAATCTTAACCCATTTTGCAATCTTGTTAACTGAAATGTGTAATTTATGAGGTAGTTAGTATTTACAATTGCTATTTTGCTATTTGCTTGTTGTATGCCTTATATTGTTTTTTATATCCTTTAATTCTCCTTATTTTTTTCTCTTTTGTTTTATGCACATTATCTTGTTATATTTTAACTACCTTTTTGTTACTTCTGAATATTTCCTTGAGTTTTTTTATAGTGGCTATACTATACATATCAACATCTTAATGTAAAAAAATCTAGTTAGAATTAATACCAATTTAGTTTTAATGTTATACAAAAACTCTGTCCATTACCTCTTATCTCCTTTGTGCTAACATTGTCATAAAAATGACATATTTATACATTAAATCCCCCAAATACAGCTTAACCATTATTGCTTTATGCAGTTGAATTTTTAAATAAAGTAGAAAAAATGTTTTAAAAACAAAGATACATTTATATCATCTTTACATTACGTATGTAGTTAACTTTACTGGCACTCTATTTCTTCATATGGATTCAAGTTACTTTCCCACAGCCTATAATTTTAGCTCAAATAACTTAGTTTAGTATTTCTTGTAGGGCAGGGCTGCTAGTCACAAATTCTCTCAGTTCTTTATTTATCTGGGACTGTATTAATTTCTCCTTAGTTTTTAAAGAAGATCCTTGCTGAATAAAGAATTCTTAGTTGACAATATATATATTTTCTTTTAGAACTTTGTGCCTTCTTGTTGCCTCTGGCTTCCATAGTTTTAATAAAAAATCAGCTGTAATTGCTATTAAAGTTCCCTGATAAGTGATAAGTATTTTTTTTTCTCTTACTGACTTCAAGATTTTCTCTTTGGCTTTCAACAGTTTGGCTATTACATGTCTAGGTCTTGGATGTGTACATTAATGTACATAATCAATTTTGGGAAGTATTTCTTCAAATATTTTTTCTATCTCTTTTTCTCTATAGTTTCCTTCAGAGATTTTTATTGTGCCTATTTTGATATGTCTGATAGTGTCCACCAGTCTCTGAGGTTCTGTTAATTTTTTTTCTTCTTTCTGTTCTTTAATAGGTAGATTAAAATACACAAGAAATATTGATAATATGATAAAATATTTTGAATCAAATTATATTCATGCCCCCCAAGTCATTGAAAGCCAAGTAATTAAAATTCAGTTCACTTTGCTTCAATTTACTTATCATTTGCATATCTAATAAAGTACATCTTTGTGATTTGTGAATTAATTCTTCAATATTGAGCTCAAATATTATTTCTTTAAAACTCAAACTTTCTTTTTGTTTTATCTCATTTTTCTAATCTTTCTCTATTTTACCATGTGCTTTACGTAAATATGATATAAATATCACTTATAAGAACATGGGTTACTTTCAATTTTCTGAAACAATAGTAAGACAATACTGTCTTAGTCCATTTTCTAGTGTGAATGGGTTTATTTGACTCATGGTTCTGGAGGCTTGGAATTCCAAGGACATGGTGCTAGCATCTGCTTGGCCATCTGATGAGTATCATCTTTATGTGTTATCTCATGGAGAAAAGCAGAAAGGCAGAGTGTATGAGACAAAGAGTGGAAATTGGGCAGAACTCATCCTTTTATGGGGAGACCACTCCCTCAATAACTAACGTGTTCTCATGATAATAGCATTAATCCATTTATGAGGGCAAATCCCTCCTGCCTTTATTACCCTTAAAAGTTGTACCTTTTAATACTATCACAATGGCAATTAAATTTCAACATGAGTTTTGGAGGGGGAATTCAAATCATAGCAAGCACATTGTTATTTGTTTCTTAATTTTCTGTGTATTTTACTAATTGTTTTTATTCTGCATATAAAAATTATGGTAGACAGTTAACCAAATTTATTAAAATTTTACATTTAACTTAGAATCCTTGATTCAGACTGAATAGGTTTATGGCAATATGTTACACAAATATTAAAGTACTTGAGACCTCTGGTGACATTACATATTTATTTGGAAATTTTATCTCTATATCACCTCAGTTATTTTTTTAAACACCCAAAATTATAGCAAATACAGTGAGTTTGAGGTGGCAAGAGGAAAGAAGAAAATTCATATATTTCTTGACTATAAACCAATTATAGTGGTAAAAGCTTTCATACGGATTATGTGTCTGGTTATTCTTTTGTATATCTTCAGTCAAATCAAGATTAGGGTATAATAGCTTTAAAAGTGACCTACACCTTTTTTTTTTTTAATTTTTTCTTATTAACCTTGGAGAATATGTATTTATTTTCCCTTTTCAAAATCTTGTATTATTGATAGACTTATTGCCATTGCCCTCAATTCCCTCTTTGTTATCATGAACATTCCTGCCACTTTAAATATATCTTTGCATATAATGTTGCCCAGATTCATAATCATTTCATGGCTCCTTAGTTTAAATCAATTAACTACTCATCTACCAATATAATTATTGGGTACTAGTACTATAAAAAAATTGTGATGCTTTTAGTATTACCATTCATCATTCTATATCTGTAAACTCTTTATTGCTTATTATGTTCTGTTTTATTCAATATGTCATATTGTTTATTTGTCTTTTTAACAAGGTTAGAGTATTGCTTGGGCTATGACTAATGTGGTAGTATATTTTGCACTCTGAAATATAGTATTATATGTCCAATACATTTTATATTATTATTTATTGCCTAGTTGAAGATATTGGATTATTCACAATTTATTACTCCTCAGAATCAATAGGATATATGAGGTCACTGATACACACAATTAGAAAAACATTAATATTATGAAAGCTTGACCAGACTGAAGTATAAGTTTAACTGAGTAATAGAAAAATGGAATTATGTGTCATGTGCAAAGGACTTCTGCCTGTATTCTCTTGGTGGTAATTGTTGATAAAACAGATGGTAATTTGAAATCTACATGTATCCAAAGTTGCTGAATGAAAATTTCCAAAGAGAATATTCTCATCTGCAAACTTAAACAGAAGTAATGGCAGAAATGGCAGGCATGAAGAGGTTCCCTAGATTGGATGCTACAGTCACATTCTGGCAAAAAGCTTTTGATAATAAAAGTCCAAGAATACACACTGTAAACACACTGTACAAGTGGCATAGATTCTTGAGATGTCCATGCCATTCACATTCTTTGGAAGGTCAGTTAAATACAATTCTATACAAATAGCAAAGAAAGTTCTGAAGTAGCAATGAACAGTAGCAAATCTATACAACATTAAAAACAAATTATAATTTTAAATATACCCGTCAAAATCAATCAGTCTGAGAGAAATAAATGTCTCCCATCAAAACCAAAAAGTTATTGTTAAAGATAATGGAAAAGAAATAAGAGTGATGGAATTGAATTACAAAAAATAGACACAACTCTCACAAAATAACATCAAAAAGTATATACACATTTTCTATGTGTACTGTAAAAGACTTTTTAATATCCAAAGAAAATATTTTAGAGTTTACAAAAATTTACATATATATACATATATACATACATATACACATATACATATATAAACATATATAAGAAAAAATGATATTTCATGTGTAAGATTGTTAAGCACTACAATAAATTATTTTGAAGTTAACATAGAAAACTGTATTTGTATCCCTTTAAACAGAAGTATAGCCAAGGAACAAAGTTCCAAAATCATTCAGAATCATATAAATTCTTCAGAATAAGTAGATTTTATGATTTTACCAGATTAGCTAATCTTTTGCTTTGGTTGAAATAAATCAAGATTCTCTTTTTAATATTTCAAATCATTGAAATAAAAATTCCACAGTACTTTTAAAATACAGTAGGCTTTCATAAAAATTATCCATGGGGCAAAATTTGGATTTAATAGTATCACCTACTACCTTTGTAATAATGAACATATTGTTTAAAATATGTTACACTTTTTACATCTCTAAAATGAGATTAAAGCTTTCTATCAACTTTTCTGAATATTATGTTAAATGGTTTCTTAAAAGACTATGAATTAGAAATTTATATTATTCATACAAACATATAACGTATGCTATTATACATATAGTATTGTAAGAGAAAACATAGTACATTTGTAGGGAATTTCTTCATGAGTACAACTAATAAAAGAACATTGATCAGCTTCATTCTAGCAGATTCTAGCAACCATTGTAATTGGATGAATGTTACTACAAAGAAGTAATTATATGTTAATAGTGAGTGTGGCTCATAATGTTCAGAAATCTTATTCCCTTGCTTGAAAATTTTTAGTAGTTGCAAATTCATTAGTATAACATGCAGAGAGGCTTTACCATATGTTCTTAGCTTTCTGTTGCAGCCTCATCCACCACCCATAGTACAGACATTCAAAACCTCAAGTTACAATGAAAACTGTTGTCATTCTTCAAAAGTGCTGTGCTGTATCACACATTCTTGGCATCATACCTGTGATCCTTCTTCTGTCTTCTAAAATATTAAGCAAGTAATATAACTCTTCAAGGCGATGCAAAAGCTTGATAGTGTCCTGTCTAAACACTTCAATATGCAGCTTATTTCTCCATTTTAACTTCTGTCCTTCTCTTCCTTGTACTCTACACTTCAGAGTTTATTTCCTAGTCACCCATGATGAGAGGCATTGTCATTCCAGTTTCCAGATATTTACAGTTGCTATTTGTTTTTACCCAGAATAAATCTACCTCCTATTCAGTGTTTAACTCTTGCCCATCGTCCTAGTCAGCATAAACCAAATTCTTGACCACAGAAGGGTGGTGAATTTGTCATATCAAATTATTTCTTAGGTTAGCAAGAGGTTGATAAATAGATAGGTAAAAAAGAGACAAGACAATATATCTGTCTGGGGTAAAAATAGTATACATTGTGAAGAAAACATGCAATACTCCCAAGTCTGCCAAGTAACTTTATTCTTTTCCCTCTACCTAGAATGCCATTTCTATTGTCTTTCTCCATTATTATTATTTGTCCAAAACAATATGTGTTGTCTTCTTCTTCAGAGGCTTTCCTTGCTTTAGTATTCTGTGTTACAAACCCTTCTTCAATATTTAATGCATATAGCATAGTATTACACTCTATAAACGTTGTCTGTTTATTTGACTTACTCTAGCAGTTACTTTAAATTCCTGACATTCAAAATTTGCTTTATATATCACCAATAATTAGCATAGTATCTTACCCTCAGGTAATATTAGATAATGCTTGCTGAATTAGTGGTTTTCATACAGATATTTTAGGCTTAAATAAATGTATATATTATAATAGTTAATGTGGCTTTACCTTTTTAGTGAACTGTTTCCAATCTAATTTATCAGCTTGAATATTAATAATCAAGCTACCACGTTTATTTTTACTTTAGATAATGATAACATAGACTAGACAGAAAAAGTTTTATGTACCATCCCTAGACTTAATTGGATTAATAAAAACACATCACTCAAAAACTTCATATCATAATTATGTGAGGTGTCCAAAGTACACTCAGGAGGTCTAATAATCCTATATACTTCTTCCTGGCTCAGCATTTAATTCTAACCAAATTCATCTGTAACATAAATATCTTTTTTGGATGTCCTATACAAATTAATGATCCAGGCATTTCTTCCAGATAAACTCCACAAAACCCATTACTCCCATGAACATTGGATTTCTGAACTTTCTTAAAGGAATCTCAGTGTATAGTACAATTAATACTCTATCAATGTTCAGAGACTTTTAGTCTGAATATCAAAAGATCTGGTATTTATATAATATATTCATACATAATCATACATTTGTTTGTTTTATTTTGTTTTAATTTTCTTGAACCAAAGTGTGCTAGTGGTCGTAGAAGACAGAAAAAATAGAGACATTGCCTGTGCTGAATCAACTATACTTGGAAATTCATGGAATATACTGAGGAAAAAAATGTAGTAGAGGTTGGCTAAGGATTTGAGACTTTGAGAATGTTGATACAGCAGAAAAAGATAAGATGGGTAATATACTAATTTGAATGAACAGGAGCTTTTAATGTAGGAAAAGTTGAACTGAGTAGCTCCTGAAACATTCAAACAAATATGACAGTTTGACAGCCAGAAATGTGAAACTAGAATTTAGGAGAAAAGTTGACATGATGTCACAGAGCTAGATTTGAGAGTCATTTTTACACATGTGAGAGCTGATCAGAGGAGTGAGATGAGAACTCTCAGGCCAACATTAAGGAGACTAAGGTGACTTAAAGTTAAGGAAAAGACAAGTAATTTTTAAGAAGAGATACTTTCTTACTCATCACAGTGAATAGTACATACATACCAAAAATTTGTGTGAATTGTCATTAGCCACTAGAAAAATACAATTAGTCCCAGGATGAGACACCAGTGCACATAGCTATTAGAGTAGGTAACCTTAGAAATGTCACCAGTACCAAAAGCTGGTGAAGATAAAAAGAAAGCAACTGGGCCACTCATGTTTTTTGTGTTATTGCAAAGTGACATAGCCACTGTAGAAACTGATTTAGCAGTTTCTTATAGAGTTAAATGTATACATTACAGTTAGCCTACCAATCTCACTCCTGGGGGTCTACCTTAGAGAAATGAAAACTGATTTTTAGCAAAAACCTGAACGTGAGTGTTTATAAAAATTTCTATCCATAATTTACCCAAACTGAAATAACTCAAATGCTCTTTAGCAGGTGAATGAATTAAAAAAAAAAAAAGTATACATCTAGGAAAAGGAATACTACTCAGAGAATAAAAATGAACAAACGTGTTCATATAACAACTTGGATGAATATCAAGGGAACTATGCTGAGTGAATAAAATCATTCTTAAAAGGTTATGTGCTTTGGATGACATTTTCTCAAAGACAGAACTATAGGGATAGATATCAGATCATTTATTTCCAGGTACTGGGGTGGGCAGAGTGTGTGACTATAAAATGCTAGCTGAGGAGTTTTTTAGGTTGATAAAATTGTTCTATATCCTGATGATGATAGTGAGTACAGAAATCTATACATGTAATAAAGTTCATAAGACTTCATGTCAAGAGAAAAAGATAGTAAATTTTACAATCAATCAATCGATCAATCAGTCAATCAAAGGATACTCTAAGCGATCTTAGAAGACATCCTTAATTCCATGTATGACCAAAATAAGGCCTAAATGGTATATATCAGTTGTTTAAACTTATGCATTCATGTAATAGTAAAACTGAGAGTCTCTCTATAGTTCTAGTTAATCATAAATGCTGGTGCAAGCCTGAGGCTTCCTGATACTGGATCAAATTGTTTTCCTTGTGCTGTGTTACTTCAGGTAATAAAAAACAGTGTTCAATTATCTAATAAATAATTCTTTTTAAAAGTTTGTTGTAAATGATGATGTCTTCAGATAATCTTTAAATCAGAAGATAAATTAAAATGCCTTCAGCGATACCCTTATAACTTCATATCTCATCTCTTTCAACTATCACCCAAAGCATACTATCAGATTTTTCAATGTGTTTCTTATCAATGAACTCAGAACAAGATGAGTATTTCCATAAAGTTCTGATTGATCATAAATGCTAGAACAATCTAGGGAAAGTAGAAGAATGGTACAATTGGAAATACCTCACCATCTCTAGAATTTGCCAAACGCTGAGTCAAAGATTCATGAGGGAAGAAATCATTTGCTTCCTGCTCATGATTTGAGTCATCTCCTGCTCACTCAGCCATTTCGAAGAAGAAATTGCAACAACTAGAGCCACAGAGCAGTCGGAAGTCACAGTTTATCTTTGGGTGGTTAAAAATCAATTGTAGTGAAAAAGAAACAAGGACAAATAGAAAGTGCTGGCCTGGCCAAATAGCATCAACAAATAACAGTTTTAAAATGTTGTTGTCAAGGAAAGAAAAAAATATACTAACAAGACAGAGAGAAAGGACTATTAAAAAGCAGAAATAGATGTAGAAGAAATAAAAATATACTAGCAATTAAAAGATATAATTATAGCTCCGTATCAAGTATTCTGGTAGCCCTCCGGGGAAAAGACAGGACGAAAAGATACTCTGTTTGTTGAGAAGAGCTTAGATAAAAGCAAATACCAGCTTTTAACAAAATCATACCTAAACTACTTCATCAAATAATTTTACTGGCCTAAAAAATCAAAAACAGTCAAAACCTTAAATTAACCAATTAATTATACTATGAGTGAAATCAACTTGGAACCCTCGTGATTATTTACTAACATTCAAGCAGAGTTTAAAATAAAAATAAAATTAGGTAGGAAATTAATTTTTTATTTTTAATTTTCAAAGTATTACTTACTATAATTAATGTATTTGCCCATAGATTAAAGTCTACCTTCTTGTTACTTGATGGAGTTTAGTTTAAAAAAAAAAAAGCATGAAAGAAAGCAAGCAAACTCTATGAGGTTAGAGATATTTCTTCTGTTCATTGATACAACCCACATATTCAAAACAGTACCTGACAAATAATATGTGTTTAAAAAAGAACCGATGAAGAAATATATATTTAATGAACAATGGATGGTCTGAGAATGTATTGCATATTTTTTTTTTTTGAGGTAGAGTCTAACTCTTTTGCCCAGAGTAGATAGAGTGCAGTGGTGTCATCATAACTCATTGCAACTTCAAACTCCTGGGCTCAAGAGATCCTCCTGCCTCAGCCTCTCAGTAGCTGGAACTATGTACCACAACGTCCAGCCTCCTGAGTGGCTAGTATTACAGGCGTGAGCCACCATGCCGGGCTGTAAATGTCTTTTCTCTTTCAGGTAATATGTAACACTAAGTTCTCCTTATACAAATAACTAAAAACTGTAGATAAATATTTTTACATATTCTGAGAATTATTTATGAGTCTATATAATAATGAGTTATTAAACAAACATCTAGTTGAAGACAGAAATTTAGAGGCATAAGCAGAAAACTGAAGCCTCCTTCACCTTGTAAGCATTTTTCAAACCATCAGATTTTTAATTTGATGATGTCCAGGGGTACAACCGGCTGCAAAGTCAAGGAAAAGTAATAGGAAACTCTCCCTCAATTCAGTTGAGACTGGATAGAACCCTCATGTTAGAGTAAATTAGAAGTCAACTCATACCTATCCCTGGGATGGGTTTGCATAGCTTGTGAAAGACACCAACTGGTGCACTGAAGAATTCCACTGGATTCCAAGCAGGATAAAAGAGAGCAAGGTGGGAGGGAGGGATGAAGAAAGAGACAGGGAAGAAGAAGAAAAGGAAGAGAGGAAAGAAGGAAGAATTCTTACTTAGATGCCTGACAGAGCAACTGAGGATAACAAAGACAGATATAAAAATCAGTAAGAAAATGAAGAAAAAATAATTTTCATGGAGTAATAAACTGAGTGTCACAATATGTCAAAATAATACTGCATTTTTATTAAAGTTGGCTTTGTCTCAGAAGTACAAATGGCATACCTTATTAACAGGTAAGAGATTGGAGTTATAGAAAGTTTGAGTACTTGCCGCATATTATACAGAAGTAAATTATAAAACTCGGATGTGCTATGTACCTCTACTGCATGGAGCTCTAGCACTGAACTACCTTGAGGAACCGGTGCTACCTCTCCTGTAACTCATCTTCCTGATCAGGAAATGTTGGATATTAATACTTACCGCTGGAGTTATTTAAAAGGATTAAATTAAATAATATTAAAAAAGCATGTTGCACACTGCCTAACCAATATAACAACTACTAAATAAATAAGCACTCTAGATACACGGAATTACTGGCCCAATCCATGACACTTTTTCTCAGCATTTGCCTTCTAGTTGATTTCAACCTTAACATACATGCTATATTATTAGTTAACATAGGGAAATATTATTTTATGTTCAAATGCATAGAAGTCATAGGATCAGAATTGTTATCTTAAAGTTTTAAAACAAATGCTTATGTTTCTATTCAACACATATAATACTTTATATTGCTGTTTGACAATTATTGCTTTCTACTTCATATTAGTGACTACGTATCAAGATACTTGATTTTCTTTGTAAATTTTTAAGCCCTTTAACATACTAAAAGTGTGCTGGGAGAGATATCTAATCAATGATGGAATTTCCAATGGTTCATAGAGTGACAACCTACAAATAGTAAGTACCAAGTACATAGTAATGGACTAAATATCAGAACCGGTGCTGTAAGAAAATAAAGATCGGGCTTTGAAATGATATTTTAAAACTTTAGCTAGGCAGGAGAACAAAAAAGTCTTTACTGCTTTTTTCAGAGCTATTATGCCAACAGTTTTATGAAGGCAATGTAGGGGATTTGAATTCCAGCCATAGCAGGTAGACTGTAAATAGGCTGCCAGAAAATCTTTTAAATATCTGACAGCCTTATGTAATCCTAAACTGTATAAATTGATGTTGTGTCTTTATATAGGATAAGATATTAATAGCCTATTCTATCATTAATGGAAGAAAAGGATATAATTACAAAGTATCTTGAATATAGCAGAATAACCTAAGTGGAAACTATCCTTTAGCTTACATCAAATGGATTGGGGTTCCCAAAGCTTTTCACATTCATTTTAAAAATGCCTAACTTCTGTCTTTAAAGCAATGTTGCACCTGCTAATGTCACACTGAATACCACATGCATATGCAAGCTCTTTCTCTAGGGTTGTCTTCTAAAAATGGTGATATTCCACCCTAGAGATAGAAAATGCTAGTAAAACATACCAAGAATAAGACATTTTCCTTATTTAAAAGCAGATGTGCTTTTCAAAGACAGTTTCTTTCTCATCATGCTTATCGCTATGCAATTAAATAAGATCCGGGGTGTGTTAATGGGAGGAGAGTATACACATTGTAGGCACCAAAAATGTTTTAAATAACTGGTTAATCTTAGAGAAGTAGTGCCATAGGCTTCAGTAATTTTTTTATAGAAAGCTAGAGAACTTATCTCTCAGAATATGGCAATGTAGTCAAACTCTGAGGATGTAACTAAAGTATCCAAATGTAATGAGAAACTTTAGTATGCAGAGGTAATATACCCCACAAGAAGTTTGCACTTCTTGTATAAGCCTGAGAAACCTAAGAAATATCCATATTAAACTAAGATGGTTTTACAAGCCTCTGTAATCTGCAAAGACAGCTCTTGCTTTGAAGCACCAGATGGCTCCAAATTATAAAATAGTTAAAATCAGTAATTGATGCCACAAATAATCACTTAAAGGGTCTTTTTATTCATCCTTTGTGAATTGAACCCATTTCTAAGATCTTAGGGCACAAGAGAAGCAGGAGCTATTCCACAAATTGTTTGTATCTAGAATAAGAGAAAAATTCATTTAAAACTTACTGAATCTGTTATGTCCCAAACTTGGTATCAGAGACACGTAGAAAATAACTAGTACATAATTAAATTAATCAAATACAACAGCAAGTGAAAGAAGAAGAAAATAGAGGAGAGAAAAAAATGGAGCAGAAGCTATCAAAAAATAACAACATTTTATAGGATATATTAACTCAGCCCCAAAGATATTTTATGTCCTTTCAAAAGTAGGCTTTCATTTTTACTGTTTGATTCCATCTCTTTATACTGCCACAATCAACCACCTTCATCAATTTGGTCTACATTGTTATAATTTTATTATAATCATTAGCCTTAATATTATTCCTATTTAATGACTAAAACTTGTAATAATGATAAATGCAATGGAGATAAAAATGTAAACATTAATATGGGGGATTAAGTGAGATGTGGATTTGAAAGAAACTGACAAGAAGAATAAAGAAATAAAGATTATAAATTTTAGTGGAATACTAAATCAATACCAGTCTTCAGCTGAGTTGCCAAAGAATGCTAACAGGTGCCCCAGATAAGCAATCTGATGTTCTGATGTGAAAGTAGGATCAGGTGTGTGCTAGGAGGAGCTGAAAATTACCTGGAATCAAATGGCTCAATAAGAATATGAACACATATTCTTTCTCAAAATAAAAATATTGAGGTTCATACTTGTATATTTGTTGGCTTAAAGGTTATCAATTTAAGATGAACATTCATGTCCCATTTAAGATGTTTTATTAATATATTAAATTGTAATTTTATGATTTTAATATTAACAAGTAGACATTCATTTTCTTTAGTATGTATTGACAAATTATTTTATGGACTGTTCTCAGAAGAATATGTATATGTGCTTTTGCAAACCACTTATGAATATCCTTGATTTTTATCACGATTCAGGAATTTAGTTCTTTTACGTTATTATGTTAATATACTTATTCTTACTACTTTTATGTTCTTTGCCTTTCTTTGCCTTTGTCTCTAAATGTTTGCTGTCCTTCAAGTAATAGAGAAAGTAAAATTCAAACAGTAATTTTTACTTCTTTTTGTAGCAACTTCAAAAATTTCTGAAGGTATATTACAACTTACCTCTTTCCAATTTTCAGAAACTTGAATCTTTTTTAATGACCATTGAGAAAATTATCACAAATTCTTTTTTATTCTTTATAAATAAAAATTGGCTTAGTATTAGTTGTAAACATGGAATACATATCATTAACCAATATGTCTTCACTTGCTATATTGTGGAAATAATGTACTTTTTTTTTTTTTTTTTTGAGACAGAGTCTCACTTTGTTGCCCGGGCTAGAGTGAGTGCCGTGGCGTCAGCCTAGCTCACAGCAACCTCAGACTCCTGGGCTTAAGCGATCCTACTGTCTCAGTCTCCCGAGTAGCTGGGACTACAGGCATGCGCCACCATGCCCGGCTAATTTTTTCTCTATATATTTTTAGTTGTCCAGATAATTTCTTTCTATTTTTAGTAGAGATGGGGTCTCACTCAGGCTGGTCTTGAACTCCTGACCTCGAGCGATCCACCCACCTCGTCCTCCCAGAGGGCTAGGATTACAGGCGTGAGCCACCGTGCCCGGCCAATAATGTACTTTTTTATTACTTTTTAATTCTCTCTCTCCTCCACCATTTTATATAGAGATGTATTGGTTGTGGTTCACTTTAATATTTAGTATATGAATAAAAGAATATCTATATGAAATCATTAAAGACAAAACAAGGGAAAGTGTATAATATATATATATTTTTAATATGTCAGAAATAAAGATTTTCTTCATTTTTTGAAGATGTAAAGCCCAACAGGAAGACTCTAATTCTCTAATATCTCTAATAACTCTAATATCTAATAGTAGATATTATCTAAATATTCTCTAATAACTCTAATATCTAATAGTAGATATTATCTAATCTTCTTTGCCACCTAACAACTAAATCTCTGAACCTCTCTCCTAGTTTGGGAGAAACCCCCTCCCCCCCATTTTATGAGGCAGAACTCTTATTCCATTATAAAAGCTGAAATCCCAACATCCATTGGACGGAAAGCATTTTTTGAACATAGTTTAAGAATAAAAAAAAATCTGTTGAAAGAAAGTCCACAAGTCTCTGATAAGATCAGGGAATTAGACTCAAAAGCTGATCCAGCAAACACACTACTGCTGTTTACAGACAATACAGCTCACATCAGTGAGGCCATAAACTTTGCAACTGCTGCTTTCAAAAAGTTTCTAGTATCACATCACCAAAAGATTGAGACTTTCAGTGCCTTCTTTCTCACACTGCTTATTTATTAATTAAGATGCTACTGGCTCCATTTGATTGGTAGCTCCTAAGTCACATGTTTCCAGTCTCCAAAAGAGAGGAAACTGGGAGACTAAATTTTGGCTTCTGCATTGGAAAAGAAAAACTCATCTTATGGGACTTTCTTTAAACACAGGTCAGATATTTAAAGATTCTATGTCACCACAAAGAAAATATTTTTTTAAAAATGTAAGTTTTCTCAGTCCTTGAACATTAAAAAAAACATTAATTTTAAATCTTTATTTGAATTATATATGGGTTGGACATAAATTCATTATTTTTCCTTAGATATTTGTTTTTAAATATTGAGTATTATAGACCAGAAGTCTGAAATAAATCTGGTTGTTGAATCTATCATACAAAACCTTCTTTTTTGTTTTGGCAAGTTTTCAACATGTCTTCTTTATCATTGAAGTCTTGAAAATTCATTGGAATGTATCAAGGACTTTGTATTAGACTAATATTTTTAATTGTTTCTCCTCAGCTATCAGTTGGTCTTTTCAATCTGGAGTCACTAAACTTCATTTAACTTAGAAAAATAATCTTCTTATGATCAACTCTCCTTTTTTAACTTCTAATTTTTTTAAAAGAATATTATTTTTACTACTCCCAATGTCCCACTTAATGTCTTATCAGGGTCTTTTATCTCAAAATAAAGTTTCACTCAAAGATATGTTTATATAATTCGATAAGCAAAAGCTTATTTTATATAGTCTATATCAATTTTGCTTCATTAGTTATAAATTCTGATTTAATAAAGTGAAATTTTTGAAGATTTTTCTAGTGAGACTTGAAGCAGATTTCATTAAGTGGATATTTTGGCCAATGCCATATAATATGACAGAAATAGCAATAATTGTTATTTTAAAGTGATAAATGAATTATTCTTTGAAATCTGCCAATAATTTAGAATTTTAAAAATTTATTCTCCTATGCCATGCCCATGACAGTGCAAGCTTTATGCTATCTTTCTTAAACTTCCATTTCCTCTGTTGATTCTGGCTATTACTCTTTTCCATTTCATTTAAAATTAATAAGTTACAATAATAAGTTCTACAGTGCAGGTTTATTTAGAATTTTCTAAAATGGGCAATTTTAAATGATGACCAAAATAGAAAACTATTCCAGATCATATACTCATTGGATTTTTAGAAGGTTAATCAAATTTTCTAAAGAAACAGGTTTTTCTGAGTCTGATTTTTAATGGTGATTATGTAATTATATTGAATTTTGACAGACTTTTATTAAGCTAATTGTTCCCTCTAACATGAACAATCTCTTTGAAGTCATGATCTCATAGGCTTAGTACTAGAGACTTATTTAGAAATAATAAAAGTATTGCTAAGGCAAAAATTATAGCTTTATGTTATTTAATTTACAAATATGTGAAGATTATGTTTTATATTTAGGATTATTTTTGAAGAATTCAAGAAATATTTTTCGTTTTTGTGGAGTCATTTGTTCCTAGATTGAGAGATATATATATACATCCAAGAATACTTTATCTGTGCTAGAAAACATCTAATTTCCTTCTGAATCACAATAAATAGCAGGCTGCTAAAATATCAGCGGCAAAACAAGGACACTCTGTTCTCGTGACTCTGACATCCACTCTTATCTCAATTATTATCACATTATCATATTTACATGGCCATTAACTACAAAATGCTGATATGCTAATAAAAAATGAACATTAAAATTAAGAGATGATAAAATAACTCATGTTGATATTTTATATTTAGTAACTGAGCTTTCTTTCGTAAATATCATTTTTTGCTTTTAATTATATCTTAACAAGCAGTGATTATGATGTGTAACTCCTTTTGGAAAATAAATGACTTAAATTGACCTACTTTAATTTTATTCATTATCTCTAACTGTTATTAAAACCTGTATTTGACATATGTGAATATTATTTGATCTTTTCAAACCACATTCATTCTCATTAAGGAAGCCCCAAGACATTTTCTTTCAGAATATTTTTCAAATATTCTGCGATTTTACTAGTTATGTGAAATATGACAGCACTTTCAAGTTCTTTATTATGGTTTCCTTCTACAGCAAGAACCAATTATTCCACACATATTAGTGCCTGGTTTTGAACTCAATATTTAAGCAATTAGTATCTGTATCTATAAATTAATACATTTATATTCCTAACATAGTTTTAATCATACAAAATGAGTGGAAACTGTCTTTTGGGTACATTAGTGTTAAAGGTAACGGCTGTTTATTTGATGTTAAGTTCAATTAAACTTCAGTTTTGGAAAAGTGAAGGTAAATTTTTGACACTTTTCTGGGTGATTCTATTTCTAGTTCTTCATGAAAGAGGACAACTAAAGAAACATTCATATTGCCTTTCAAAGGAAAAATGTCTATTTTAGACAAATTGTACTTGTTTTCATATTTTTATACCCAGTAATTGCTGACAAAGATGTTCACATAATGACACCTAATCTACTAAAATTATTTGAACTTTAGTGTAAGCCCTTTAACTTCGAATTAAATAATATATTCAGCTGTGAAAAATGTTTTAAGCACTGACAAATATATTTATATCTATCAGTATAGATTCATACACTTCTGATTATCCTGTGATTAATATAGAAGTTATCATTTTAAAATGAATTTGTCTGATCTCTTAGCAAGGTAAGGAAAGTACTTGTGCTATGCCTTGAGCTATCAAGACAAGTTGAAAGGTAAGTGCCTTTCAATTTTAAGTCCATGAAGCAGTCTTGGTGAAAATTAAAATTAATTTATTCATATTGTTTTCTATCTAGTTGGCTTAGATGCATAATAAAACTGCACTTTACAAGTCCAAATTCATTATTTCTATGTGCTGTTTATTACCAATTCAGTAGGTCTACTTACAAGTCTCATAAAAATTAAAGTACACATGCTGATGACAGAAGCCTGATGGCCAGACAAAATAAAGGAGCATGCTAAAGAGCAACGTTTCCAGACTTTCCCCAAATAAGATGTTGCTCATAGGACAGGCCATTGTAGCTCAGCAACAGTGATCTGATGGTGCTGTTCAAACCCATCGTGGAAGGCAATACTTTTCCTTGGGGAGTAATAAATTCTTCCAGCCCATACAATCTTCTAAGGGAAATAGGTAAGTATAAAACTGCACAGGTATATCCTAGAAAACTGAGCCTACTGTGAGACAGACCTGAAATGAAACTTCATTAATTAAAAAACAAACAAACAAACAAACAAACAAAAAAACATTGATCACTTAACCTTCATAAGCCCCTACTCTGACAGGTAGACCACAGTGATGCTTTGGGTCTACAGAATCAATGTCAAGTCCTGCCTGAGAATTCTGATTATTTTTCCTTTCCTAATACACCATCAGGTAGTAGGTCCCTATAGAAATGGCTGGCAGGATAATCAACAGCATACATTTTGGGGGAAATTGCAAAAACCTTACTCAAAGGTACACAGCCTTTTTCATATTGGAGAGGTTTTCGGGTCTGTAAACTGGAGCTCTCTTCATAAATTTATTTACTGCTCACTGATAAATGGTATGTCTCTCTCAACATAGGTGACCAAATCTTACATGATAAATCCTCTATAGTACTCCAATCTGTCTAAATCTGTTGATATCTTCCTCTGTAGTACACAAAGGATGTTTGGGCATTTTGTCTTCACACAGTGTAGGCTATTATTTGGTCCATATTTTAGTCAAACAATCAAGTAAACTTTAAGAGACATTCCTAGTCCATTAAGCTAACACTGAATCCAGAATCCTGCTTCAAAAGGCTGTTATCAATAAATTTAGCCTGATCAAATTTTCTATATTCTTCTAACTCGATCCCACAATTCTAAAATATATTTGCATGCTAGAACTCCAGTATTCTCATATATAAATTAGTTAAATCATATAAATATTTTGGTGTATATCAGATCTTATCACAGATCTCACTTTATACTTCATGCTTTGCTAGGATTTAAGTCTGGGTATAGCACAAAATAAGGTTTAGTGAACTATAGAACATAGGTTGTAAACTTGTTTTTGTAAATAATTTCTATTGGAATACATTCAAATTCATCTGTTTATGTATTGTCTATGGTTACTTTTGCACTAAAACAACAGAGCTGAGAAGTTATGGCAAAAATCATATGACTTACAAGCCTAAAATATTTATTATCTGTCCCTTTAAGAGCATTTAAGGAGCTTGGAAGTTGTCTCTCTTGGCCTTATAACAAGAAAAAGATGGACAAATTGAAAATCAATGACTTTTCTTGTACACATCAGAGAACAGAGGTTGCAGGGGAAAATAACATCACAAAATCAGAAGAGACAGGCACCTCCTGAAAGGCAGAGCTAGGATGTGCTTACCGGAAGCAGAAGCCACTGGAACCATAAACTGATAAGAATACTTGAATAGTAATTGTGAAGAATTGTTGAAGTTTGAGGGTAGATTAGCTTAAGAATAAGAAAGTCTTAAAGAAGTGGGCAGAATCTTATGGGGGCCCAACACTTTCATGGGCTTTCTCTTCAGGGACCCCACCAGCTTCTCATTGTAAAGATCCAGAAAAAGCATTCCTAATTCTGGCAGGGGAAGCAGAAGAGAAGACGTTGTGAAATAGTACCAGAGCATTTTTCATAATAAAAACTGGATCTCCATGAGAAAATACTTTGCCAGAGCTTTTCCCAGTGTAAGGCAGGATGTTATATGGACCCCAGCCCTTGTCAGCCTTCTTTTCTCACCAAAAGTCTAGATGGGAGGGCACAGTCAACAGAGATTAAGGTCTCAAGGAAACAGATTTGAAAGACTGCAGCCAGGGAAGGGAATACAAAGCAGGGAGAAAAAAAGCTATACCAGTGGAGAAACACATAAGAAGGTCACAACTCCAAGACATAAGTCCACTGAACAATGAGGTTTGATTGTGAGATTGTAGAATGCTCTTCATTCCCCAGACATGAGCAAAACACAAACAGGACTCCAGAATAATGACAGTGGATTATTGCTGAAAGATCTATAAGACACAGACTCTCTCTGAGGAGAGTTTATGGAAGCCCAAATCAGCAGATGTAACAAAAACAAGAAAAGTAGAGGAAACTTAAGCCTCTGGCATGTATAGTATCAAGAAATATTAAATACAAATCTATTCCTAACCAGTTTAACCTAAATGTTCCTAATAACATCTCCTTAGCTTCAGTTCCTACTACTCAAATCAATTTTCAGAAAAAATATAACAAGGCATATCAGAAGGCAACAAAAAATGCTGTCTGAAAAGGCAAAATAATCATCATAACCAGAATCACATATAACACAAATGTTGAAAATATTCAGCATGATATTAAAAATTTCTATGGTTAATATGTTAAGGGGTATAATGGAAAGAGTAGACAGCCCGTAAGAGCATTTGGGTAGTGTAATCAGAGAGATGAAAACTCTGAGAAAGAATCCAAAGGAAACAGTAGAAATCAAAACACTATCATAGAATTTTAGAATGTCTTTTATAGGCTGATTGATATACTTGACAGTGCTAAGGAAAGAATCATGAAGCTGAAAATATGTCAATAGAAACTTTCTCAACTGAAAGATAGGAAAGAAAAATGAAACAAAACAGAACAGAAGCAAAATTGAGCATTGAAAAACTATGGGACAATTTCGAAAGGTGTAAATATGCTTTACTGGAATGTAAGAAGGGAAAGTATGAGAAGAAATATTTCAAGTCATAATGTCCTAAAACTTTCTAAAATTAATCACAGACACCAAACCATATACCCAAAAAGCTTAGAGAACACTGAATAGAATAAATACCAGATGATCCACACATCGTATTCAGTTTGCAGAAATGAAAGTCACAGAAAATAAATCTTGAAAGAAGTCAGGGGAGAAACAAAATACATTACCTAAAGAGGAGCATGGAGAAAAGATACAGTGGGCTTATTATAGGAAACCAAGAAAGCATGGATAAGAGTGAAATCTTTAAAGTGTTGTAAGAAAAAATCATCAATCTAGAAATTGATATTCAGTGAAATTATCCTTCAAATATTAAGGAAAAATAAAGGTTTTCTCAGACAAACAAAAACTGAGAGAATTCATTATGCTCATACCTGTCCTGCAAAAAAATATGTTAAAAGAAATTATTCTAGTCAAAGGAAAATGATATAGGTCAGAAACTTAGATCTACATAAAGAAGGAAAGAGTGTCACAAAAGGAATAAAAGAAGGTAAAATATATCTTTTATTTTTCTTATTCTTAGTTGATCTAAGAAAACTGTTTAAAGAATAAATGTAACAATATATTGGGTGATTATAGCAGAGAGATCAGTGAAATGAATGAGAGCAATATCACAAAGAACAGTATGAAGGAACTGGAAATACTCAGTGATAAGGTTTGTGCACTACATGTGAAGCAGTATAATGTTATTCGAAGGTGGACTTTGACTAGTTAAAATGTATATTATAAACACTAGAGCAAAATTGAAAACTGAATTGATATGCTAAAAGAGGAGATAAAGAAATTTATTAAAAGGTTCCATACTACCAGAGAAAATAAGGGGAAATGAAAATACAGAATAAATACAAAAAATGAAAAGCAGTTACAAACATGGTAGGTGTTAATCCAACAATGTCGCTAATCACTTTAAATGTGAATGCTTTACATATACAAGTGAAAAAGACAGAGATTGTCAAATTGGATTTAAAAAGAACACCCAACTATATATTACCAACAAGAAAGTATATTAAATTTAAAGAGACTGGTATGTTAAAATAAAGGATTGGAAAAAAATATACTATGCCAACATTAATCAAAAGAAAGCTGAAATAGCTATATTAATTTCAGACAAAGAAACCCACAAAACAAGGAAGATTGTCAGGGATATAGAGAGGTGTGACATAACTATAAATGTGATAATTCTCCAAGAAGACATAACAATCCTAAATGTGTACACTTAATGACAGAATGTCAAAATACATGAGACAAAAACTGATTTCTGAAATATAAATAGACAAATTCACTATTATATTTTAAGACTTTAAAACCATTCTCTCAGTAATTAATAAACTGAGACAAAAACAGAACTGAAAACATGATCAATCAAATGGATGCAATTGCCATTTAAATTAATAAATCCTCCATCCAACAATAGCAGAATACAAATTTGTTTCAAGCTAATTTAGAATATTTGCCAAAATAGAACACATTTTGGATCATACAATACACTTTAACAAATTTATGTATTGAAATCATACAAAATATGTTCTCAGACCACAATGGAATTAACTAGAAATAAATAACAGAAAGATAATTGGAAAAATCTTTGTATGTTTGAAAATTAAACAGCACACTTTGAAATAATCTATGGGTTAAACAAGAAGCCCCAAGAGAATGAAAAATTATTTTTGAACTAAATGAAAACACAAACACAACCTATCAATATTTGTGAGATACAGTGAAAGCAGCAGATGGGGGGAAATTTATAGCATTAGATTCAAAGATTAGAAAGAAAAAATATAATATCAATATCCTAAGCTTATATCTTTGAAACAGTGAAAAGAGGAAATTAATCTTAAAGCAAGCAAAATAAAAGAAAGTCAGAAAAACAAAAATCAGGGCAGAAGTCAATGAAATCAAAAACAAAAATGATAGAAGAAAAACCAAAAATCACGTATTAAATATCTGAATAAAATTAATAAATCTTTATGCAGGCTAGCCAAGAAAAAAAGAGAGAAGACAAAAATTAACAAGTCAGAAATGAAAGATGTGACATCGCTACCGATTCCATGCACATCAAATGTGGATATTAAAGGAATGCACACATAACTCCATTTTCACAAATTTGATAAATTAGATTAAATGAAACAATTAGTTGAAAGACATAAACTGTCAAAATTCACATAAGGAGAAAGAAATAATCTGAATAACCACATATCTACTGATAAAACAAAACAGTAATTCATAATTTTCCACAGTAGAGTACACCAGGTCTATATGGTTTCATTGATGAATTCCACCAAACATTTAAGCTAGAAATAATACAAATTCTCTCCAAAATCTCTTCCAGAAAATAAAAGCACATGAAATCCATAGCACATTCTATGAGGTCAGCAATACCCTATTACCAAAACCAGAAAAATATGTAATGAGAAAGAATAGCAACAGACAAATATCTCTCATAAACATCAAAGAAAAAATTCTCAACAAAATACTAGCAAATAAAATCTGACAATGTATGAAAAGACTATATTCTAAAATCAAGCAGATATATAAGACAGATATATAAGACATAAGACATGTCCAAACATTAGGAAATCAAAGAATGCAAACTATCATATCAACAGTCTTAAGAAGAAAAATCATGATCATATTAATTGGTGCAAAAAAAACATTTGACAAAATCCAATATTATTTATGATTTAAAAATAAAAGCTCTCAGGCAGTTAGTAATAGAAGGAAATTTTCTCAACTGGGAAAAGTATCCACAAGAAAACCTCTTGCTATCACCATACTCAGTAGTCAGAGACTTGTGTGCCCTTACCCTAAAATCATGGACAAGGCAAGGAAGTCCTGTCTTACTACTCCTATTCACTTCATGGTGGAAGTACTAGCTATTGTGTTAAAATAAGGAAAATAGTCTATAAGATTAAAAAAGAAAAATAATGTTTGCAGATGAATATGATTGTCTATTTTTAAAAATTCCAAAACATGTAAAAATTCAGAAAGCAAGTTTTCAGGATCCAAGGTCAATATCCAAAACTCATTTGTTTTGCTATGTACAAAAAATGCACAATTTGAATTTAACACTTTTAAAAAATTACTCTAACAATGTAATACTTAGTTGTAAGTCTAACAAAATATGTATAGAATATGTATAAAGAAATCTATAAAACACTTATGAAATAAGCCAAAGAAATATAAATATAAAGACAAATATTTCACATTAATAGATTGAAAGATAATATTGTTAAGATGTCATTTCTTTCCATCTTGATCTGTAAATTCAAAGCAATCCCAATCAAAATTCTACCAAACAATTTCATATATATTGACAAACTGATTCTAAAGTTTGTATGGAAAGGAAACAAGTATAAAATTGACATATAATATTGAAGAAAAGAAAGTTGGAGGTTTGACATTACCCAACTTCAAGACTTATTATAAAGCTATGGTAATCAAGATAGCATAGTATTCATGACAGAATAAACATGTAGATAAGTAGAATAGAATAATGACCCAAGGAGAGGCCCACACAAATATAATCAATTGATTATTGACCAAGTAGCACAGGAAATTCAATAAAATAAGGATAATCATTCATCAAATCGTACTGTAATGATTGGACATTCATATGTCCCACTCCTGCAAAAAAGAATAAAGACCCACCTTTCACAAAAATTTAACTCAAATTTAACTTCAGTCATAGACTTAAATGTAAAATTATAAAATATCTGAGGAAAAAATTGGAGAAAATTTTCATGAAGTTAAGTTTGATGATGAGTTGATAAAATACTAAAAGCATAATGTATAAAGTTAGAAACAGAAAATTAGGCTTTAATAAAATTAAAAATGTCTCCTGTGTGGAAGACATTGTAAAGAGGAAAAAAGATGAGCCACTCTGGGAGAAAATATTACCAAAACATTTCATTTGTTTTCCAGGGCTACTGTAAAAATTTACCACAAATGTGGTGGGTAAATACCTAGTAACATCACTGCACAGAACTATAATGCACAGATAGTAAACACTAATGTATCAAGTTAAAAATTGTATTGCATATGCATCAAAAATCTTCCTGCAGGAGGTAGGAGGTGGAAGATATGATGCTGACTAGAGTAACTTTGGATTTAAACAGAGTCTATGATTCTACAGGCAATAGGACCTGTACTCTAGTTGTTAAAAAGTTTTTTCCCCATTAGAATATAAGTTAAAAATTCTGAAAGCATTGTACATGGATTTGAACAATTAAGTAAATAGATGGCAGACGGTAGGAGTCAGGCTTTTCACTCTTGGAGTGAGAGGTTACAGGTAAGCAAGGGAATAAGTCTACAATGATCCATGTGGCAATTGATTAGAGTTGGAAACATCAATAAGAACTCGTGTTTAGTTCAATAGGTTCAGATGGATGCACATATGAATATCAATCATGTCTAAACACAGGTTAGTGTACACAAATGTGTTGTATTGTTCTTTGAGCTGACATGACATAGAGTCAATGACATCACAGTAGCAAGGAATAACTTTGCATCCAGCTGTTGTTATTGATACCATTGTTTACTAAAGGAACCAGGGATGCTTAGTTTAGGACCAGAGAGGGATGTTACATGAGATGAGACAGGAGCATCATTTTTCTACAGCTTTCTTGATTTATAATCTATGTACCGCACAATTAACCTATTTAATGTGTATAATTCATTGGTTTCTTTTTAGTATATGCACAGATATATGCAACCCTCACTGTAGTCAATTCCAGAAAAGTTTCACCATTTTAAAAAAGAACTCCATGTCCTTTAGCTATCACCCCTCTATATCATTGCTTGTTGTCTAAGCTCTAAGCAATCAATAATGAACTTTCTATCTTTATAGATTTCCCTACTGCAGACTTGCTATTTATATGAAATGTGGTCTTCTGCGAGTGTCTTCTCTCACTTTGCATAATGTTTTCAAAGTTCATTCATGTTGCAATGTGTATCGGTTCTTCATCCTTTTTATGGCTGAATATCATTTTACGGTATGAACATACCACATTTTTTTATCTATCTATCCATTGGTCATTTGGGCTGTTTCCAGACAGTGCTGCTATAAGCATGCTATGAACAAGTTTTTAGATGACTATGTTTTTGTTTTTCTTGAGTATGTAACTAGGAGTATAATGTCTAGATCATATGGCAATTCTATGCTAGATCATTTCAGGAACTGACAAACTGTTTTCAAAGAGCATACTCGATTGCACATTTCACCAGCACTATTACCAGTGTATGAGGGTTCACCTCTCCACATGTTTGCTAAAACTAGTTATTTTTCATGTTTTTAAAATTATAGCCATCCCAGTCAGTGTGAAGTGGCTCTGAATTGTGGGTTTGATTTTCATTTCCCTAATGAATAGCAATGTTGATTGTCATTCCACTCGCCTGTTGTATATCTTTTTGGGGGAAAATGTCCATGGATTCTTTGTCTTTTTGTTGCCAAATTGTAAGAATTCTGCTCTGAATCCCAGACCTTTATGAGATGTATGATTTACAAATATTTCCATCTAATCTGTAGATTTTCTTTTCACTTTTATGGTAATATTATTTGATGCTCAAAAACTTTTAATTATGATAAAGTTCATTTTCTCTATTTTTCTCTTATTGGTCTTACTTTTGGTGTCATATCTAAGAAACCATTTCCAAATACAAGTTCATAAAGATTTATTTGTATGTTTTCATCTAAGAGTTTTATGGTATTATCAATTATGTTTAAATTGTTGGACCATTTTGAGTTAATTTTTTTATGTGGTATAAGGTAAAGATCCAAACTCATTCTTTTGGATGTGGCTATCCAGTTGGGCTAGCACCATTTGCTGGGGGAACTCTTCTTTTTCTGTTAAATTGTTTTGTCACCCTTGTTGAAAATCAGTTAACTATTGATGTATCGGTTGATTTCTGGTGTCTTTAATTCTATGCCATTGATTTATATTTCTGTTCTTGTGCCAGTACCACATTATTTTGATTATGTTTGCTTTATAGTAAGTTTTAAAATAAGAAAATGTGAGTCACCTCCCCACTTTATTCTGCTTTTTCAGGATTGTTTAGGCTCTTATGAGTTCCTAGCAATTTCATCTGAATTTTATTTATTTATTTTATTTGGATAAATTTATGGAATACAAGTCTTATTTTATTACATGGATATGTTGCATAGTGGTGAAGTTAGGGTTTTTAGTGTATCCATCACCTGAATAACATACATTGCACCCATTAAGTAATTTCTCATCATACACACCCTTCACACTACCCCACCTTTCCAAGTCTCCATTGTCTATTGTTCCACACTCGGTGTCCATGTGTTCACATTGATTAGCTCCCACCTACAAGGGGGAACATGTAGTATTTGTCTTTCTGTGTCTGATTTGTTTCACTTAAGATAATGGCCTCCAGTCTCATCCATGTTGCTGCAAAAGACATGATTTCATTCTTTCTTACGTTTGAATAGTATTCTATTGTTTATATAGATCACATTTTCTAATGATACACTGATGGACACTTAGGTTGATTCCCTATTTTTCTATTATAAATAGTGCTGTGATCAACATGCTAGTGCAGGTTTCTTTTGGATATAATGATTTATTTTCCTTTGAGTAGATACCCAATGGTGGGAGTGCTAGATCCAATGATAGTTCTATTTTCACTTCTTTGTGAAATCTCCATATGAATTTTAGAATCAGTTTGTCAATTTCTACTAAGAAGCCAGCTGGGATTACACTAGGGATTTTGTTGCTACTATACATCATTTTGTAAAGTTTTACCATAGCAACAATGTTAAGTCTTCAAGTCAAGAAACATGGAATATTTTTCCAATTATTTTGATCTTCATATCTTTCAGCAATGTTTTGTAGTTTTCAGAGTGTAAGTTTTACTCTACTTTTATTAAATTTATTCTTAAGGATTTTATTCTTTTTGATGCTAATGTGAGTGTAATTGTTTTCTTAATTTCATTTTTCGATAGTTCATTTCAAGTGTATGGAAATAAAATTAATTTTCATGTGTTGATTTTATTTCCTGTAACATTACTGGACTTATTGATTGTAATATTTTTAATGGATTATATAAACATTTTAAATAAGATCATGTCATCTGCAAATAGAGAAAATTTTATGTGTTCGTTTATAAAGTAAAAGGCTTTTATTTCTTTGTCTTGCCTAATTGTCTTAGCTAGTCTCCAGTAGAATGTTGAATAGATTTCACAAGAGTATACATACACATCATTTTCCTGATCATAGGGGGAGAACATCCACTCTTTCATTGTTAACTATGTGTCAATTAATGAAATTAAGATACTACATTGGAAAGTATTAACTCAATGCTAAAGAAAAAAATTAAGGAAAGAAAAATACATGAGACATGGAGAAAAAAAGGGGTAAAATAGCAGACCTAAATTCAACTATGTCAATAATAACATTAAATATAAATGGATTAAAGAGTCCAATTCAATCAAAAGGCAGCATTTGTCAGTCTGGATAAAAACCACAATTCAAAAATATACTGTCTACAGGGGACACACATTAAATAAATGACCAAAACTAAAGTAAAATCATAAAAAAATACCATGCAAATAGCTATTACAAGAAAACTGGAGTGACCATACTAATATCAGTCAAAATTGGCTTTCAAACAAAAATATGTTACTAAAGATAAGGAGAGACATTTTATAACAACAAAAGGATTAATAAAACAAGGTGATATAGAAACTGTGAACATATATACATGCAAATAGAATAACAAACTGACAAAAAAGAAGGGAGATATAGATAATTCAGCAATAATGGTTGGAGACTTCGATATTCCACTTTCAATAATTGACAGACTAGACAGAAGATTGAAAGAGAAATAAAACTCTTGAATAACAGTATAAATCAACGTGACCTAATATGGAACACTCCACTAAACAACAAAGGACTATATTATTTTTAAATGTACATGGAATCTTCTGCTGTACAGACTATATACTATGCTATGAAACCAACTTTAATAATATTAAAGAGTAGAAATAATATAATGCATATTTTCTAAGTATAATAGAATGTAATTATTTTATAAGTCTATAACAGGGAAATATTTGGAAAGCAAATACCTGTGTAAACTTTTTAAAGTATTTTACTTTTAATTACTATGGATACATACTAGTTGTGCAAATTTATGGGGTACATGTGATATTTTGATACAAGCATATAATCCATAATGATCAAATCCCGGTAACTGGGTTATCCATCATTTCAAACATTTAGCATTTCTTTGTGTTAAGAACATTCTAATTCCACTGTTTTAGTTCTTCTGAAACATAAAATACATTATTGCTAACTAAGATCTGTGGAAATTAAAAAAATGCCCTCTTAATTAACCAATGGATCACAGAAGAAATTTAAAGGGAAAATAGAAAACACTTCACAATGAAAAAAAATGTAGGCATAACATACAAAAACTTATGGGATGCAGTTAAAACATTGCAGAGACAGAAATTTATAGCTGTAAATGCCCATATTACAAAAGAAGAAAAATGTCAAATCATTGAGCTAACATTTCACTTTAAGACATTGAAAACAACCAAGAAAAAGAAAAAAAAAATACTAAAGCTTAGAGTGTAAATTGAAGAAACAGAAAATAGAAAGACAAATGAAAAAAAATCAATGGTACCAAATTATGGTTCTTTGAAATGATAAAAACAAACCAAAACAAACAAACAAACAAACAAACAAAAAAACCCTTTAGCTAGTTTTATCAAGAAAAAGGGAGAGAAGACTCAAATTATGGGAATCAGAAATTAAAAAGAAATCAATTTTATTGATTTTGTAAAAATAAAAAGCTATTTAAGGGAATATTCTGGAAATTTACATGTCAGTAAATCAGATATCTTAGATGGAATAGCCAACTTCCTTGGAAAGTCACAAACTGCTGAAACTGACTCAGGAAGAAATAGACAATAATAATGGACCCATAAAATGTAAAAAAAAATTGAATCAATAATCAAAAAACTACCCACAAAGAAAAGCTCAAATCTTATGGCTTCACCACTGAATTCTATCAAACATTCAAAGAAGAATTAATTACTATTCTTTACATGCTAGCACAAAAAATTAAAAAGGATAGAACACTTTCCAATTCATTTTATGAAGCTAATATTGCTCTGATACTAAAACTAGACAAAGAAACCCAAGAAAACTACAAAATACTATATCTTAATGAATATAGACACAAAATTCTTCAGCAAAATACTAGTGAATTCAAATCCACATTTGAACATTTATAAAAAAGATTATATACCACAAGCAAGTGGGATTGATCACAGGGATGATACTATGCTGGGTTAACATCTAAAAATCAATTAAGGTACTATACCGCATTAATGGAATAAACAGCAAATATCGTATGATTTTCTCAATAGATACAGTAAAAGCACTTGACAAAATAAAACACCCTATCAAGAGAAAAACACTCAACAAACTAGGAATAGACAGCAACTTCCTCAACCTGATAAAGGACATCTATGAAAAACCTACAGATAACATCATATTTAATGAGACCTGGAGCATCTTATAATGCCAAATGGTAAAGAAATACTGAAAAAATAAAACCACAATAATTTGAGTATGTCAAAGAGAAATAGGAGCCAAGTGAAAGAGCTCCCAATGGCAAACATTAGAATAATTTAAACAAATAATAAAAAAAATTGTATTGAGATTTAACTGAAATTTTACCAAATATACATTATATGAATATATATATTCTGAAATTATATATGTGTGTGCATACAATGTGTTATGTTTATGAGCTGTGATGTGAATGGCATATTATTTCTGTGTGGCATTTCTCCCCAGAACTCACAATACCAACCCCAATCTAATCATGACAAAAACATAAGACAAATCCCAATTAAGGAGCATTCTATCAAATGTCTGGGCAATATTCAAAATTGTCAAAGTTGTGAAAAACAAAAAATGTCCAAAAAACTTTTACAGCCAAGCAGAACATAAGTAAACATGACAACTAAATGTAATTTGGTATTACGAAAGGGATCCTCAAACCAAAAAGAGGACATTAGATAAAAACTAAGGGACCCTAAATAAAGTATGGACTTTATTAAATAATATTGGCTAAAAATAGTTTTATTAATTATGATTATTGTAATAAGTTAATAATAGGACAAATTTTATGTTGGGTATATGGGAATACTTCATACTATTTTCACAATTTTTCTGTAAATTTTCAATATTCTGAAATAAAAGAATTACATCAAAAATAAAGTTGCCAATCCCTATTTGAGAACCTAGGAGACATGGTAGGGGTAGATCCTGAGGAGTACCCACAGTGCTTTGCAAGACAACCACTTCAAGGAAGATCATTGTAGCTTCTTTAGGTAAGGAAGGATTAAGCTCTTTAGGGAGGGACAGCATGATGACTTTGGGTAGCAAAGAAGATCTGGTGAAATTTAAGTATTCAAGGTCCCCAGCTTCATCAGAATCTGACCATATGTCTCCATGCCAATTTTTAAAATCACATAGATCCTAAAACGTGCATTTTCTTTGATTGTCTTCCTTCCTTCCTTCCTCTGATCACCTCTCCTTTCCAATGAAGGAAATAACCAAAATTACTACTCATCTCTTGCTCTACTGTGTAATGTAGTAATGGTCTACTTTCTACTGTTATTCTTAGTGTAGCTTTCACTTTCTGGCATATCTGTCTCACTAAGGCATATAAGCTACATGTCATGTTTTGTTCATCAAATTAATTTAGCATAATGTCATAAATATAGTGGACCAGTATGATATTCTGTGGAAATTAAGATAATCAGTGGTACCTATGGACCATATTTTGATAGAGAGCAAAAGAATGAATAGAACCCTGGGAATCAGACAATGAATGCTTACTGCTGTCTTTAGCATTCAACAGTGTAATGCATTACATCATCCTGACTTTTGAAGATTTTAAATAATAAGTTTGATGTGCCATTGGCTGCATAGCAAGTGCCAATCCCAGGGAAGCAGGAGTGTGGGGAAGGGACAATGATCTGGAAAGGAAAGAGGGCCAGCTGAAGGGAGTCAGTTACAATGTCACCCACAGCTTTATACCTGATTTCTTGGTCTCACATTATATCTTCAAATAGACTATAAGTTCACTGCATTTCTAAAATAAAATTGGAGAAAAGAACAATTTATCTACTTGTTTTTGTTTTCAAATAGTAGAAGTTTGCCTCTAAAGGATACATAATCTCGCATTCTGAGTTTTATACGTGTGTGTCAAATGGCTTCTGAAGTATCTTCTGCCTCAATGGCAAAGTACCAGGAACGGAGTCAAAAATTTATATTGGTCAGCAAGGCACTGTCAGCTGAATGAATAAACACCACAAGGGCTTAGGAGCAGCAGCTATTGTGACTTGTTTCCAGTGACATCACTTAACAGAAGTTATTTTCCTCTCTGACTGCAAGAACAGTGGAAGACATTTCTAAGGCTGTTCTGGCCAGAGACCAGAACAAGTATGCTTAGCTGTTCATGAAATAAATCAAGTTCTATCTGTTAATCAAGTTAACTGAAAGTTTCCCTTTCAACTTGTAAGATGAGAAAAACCATTCCCTGATTTGTCCTCAATTTTTTTTTTTTGGTTTAATGGCAATAAATGGCAACTTCATCCTTATTTCTCAGGTAAGAAAACTCTGTCTTTTTAGATATCTTCCCACTCTCATGTTTATTGCAGTGTTATTCACATTAGCCAAGATATTGAATCAAAATGCTGGAGATTATATAGAGGAGAGTAAAACAGAAATTGGTCAACAGGTACAAAGTTGCAATTAGACAGGAAGAATAAATTCTGGTTTTCTATTATACAGTAGGGTCACCATAGCAAATGACAATGTAGTGTATATTTCAAGATAGCTGGAAGAGAAAATTTGGAATGTTATCACTACAGAGAAATGATAACTGTTTAAACTGGTGGATATGGTAATTGCCCTGATTTGATCACTTTACAATGTATACATGCATTAAAACATCACACTGTATCCCATAAATATGTACAATTCTTATGTGTCAACTATAAATAAAAAATTAACTAATTAAAGGAAATAGGGTAAAAAAATTAAGAAAACTCTAAATCATCTTTACTTGGACCACATGTCCCAGTAAACATCAAATCCTGCTAAGATTTCTTAACTATTTTTGAAATTAATCCATTCTTCACATTCATTGTTACTAATTTTTTGTGGCATCTATCATCACTAGGAGCCTCCTGACATATCTATTCACTCCCATTTTTAACCTCCTCACATGTTTTTTTTTAGAAAGATAGAATTTATGTTTTTAGAAGAATCCCAATGAACAATATTTATGCATCCAACACTCTAGACTTCATACATGACTTTCTGCTTATAGGTGTAATATTGTTTTATTTTGGAAGACATTCGTTTAAAAGATGGGTAGACAGGGAGTGTAGATTTATGAAGTGAATATAGGTAAAACATTCTAAAACTAATACTAAAGATTTGATTTTCATTACTACTAGGACATAAAGCCATTAACAGTTTCTGCTTCTTTTAGGGAATAGTTCAGATGTTGTCCCTTTAATATATAAAGAGTTTGACCATTTTCTTTGAGATAGGGCTATGGTCTGAATGTTTGCATCTCCATAAAATTCATATGCTCAAATACCATCCTTAAGGTGACAGTATTAAGAGGTGTGGCCTTTGGGGGGTGATTAGGTCATGAGGTCAGAGTCCTCACGTATGGGATTAGTGCTCTTATAAAAGCAGCTGGAGAGAGCTCCTTTGCCCCTTTTCCATGTGAGGTTACAGTGAGAAGACAGCTGTGTATGATGAAGCAGGCCCTCACCAGAAACCCAATCTGCTGGCACCTTGATCTTGGACTTCCTGTTCTCCAGAACTGTGAGAAATAAATTCCTTTTGCTTATAAGCTGCCCAGTCTATGATATTTTGTTACAGCAACCTGAACGAACCAAAGCAGCATCCAATTCTGATGACCTAGCCTATGAGGCGCTCAGCTTAGTATATAGCAATAGCAATCTATGACAGTGAAAAAATAAAAAAGGTGGGGGAGATGAGTGGCAAAGCAAAAACAATAACAACAATGAAGCAACAACAGCAACAACAACAATCATTTGGAAATAAATTATATCCCCAGACACAAAGGGAAGCCTTGTAGACAGACAAAAGATCACAAAAATAATTTTGTTTATGTACATTCAATAGCTAAAAACATTTTAAATTAAACTGGCAACAATTCCCAAATGCATTATAAATATATTATCTGTAAAAATGATATCTAATAGCATTCAAAAAGAAGGAAATGTATCTTAGATGAGCAATGTGAAATAGAAAAGATTCTTTTAGCTAGAATTTAATGCAGCACTAACCTAGCAAGCATAAAGCACAATTCAAGCCAAATTCGAAAACCAGAGGGCAATAAATTCAGTCACTGGGGAATTCCTGTGGCATGCTTGTGAACTTCCAAATAGAAATCCTTTAGTATTCTATTAAGGGCTGCTATAAAATTCATATAGTGGTTCCTTAGATGGAGCAAAACTCCCCCCCACCCCCGTTTTGATTCTTCACTTTGCTTTTCCAAGTTCTTCTTTTTTAAAAAAAAATCTTTTATTTGATAGCACAACCAAGTGACTATCATCAATAATAAGTTAGGGTATACTTTAAAATAACTAGAGTGGAGTTGGAATGTCCCTAACACAAAGGAATGATAAATGTCTGAGGTATTGGATACTCTAATTACCCTGATTTGATTAATTCACATTGTATGCCTATATCAAAGCCTCACATGTACTCTATAAAGTTATACAACTGTTATGTACCCATAATAATTAAAAAGTAAAAAAAGTAAAAAAATAGAGAATTTGATGTCTTTTTAATGTATCATTTTTTTTCCTAAATAATCTCTCATTACTTAGCCAGCAGCAATGATATATTTACATTTTCTACATTTCAGGGTATTTTTGAGGGGGTTCTGCAACCTCCAAACCCCAATTAAATAGCTGGTAATTTTGGTTCATGAAAAAACATATACTATTTCACAGTATTTTTAAAGTTTTTATAATGGAATCTAGGTTTCAGCATGATGATTTGCAAAGAAAACATGCTTTCCAATTAGCAAAAATGAGTTTTTGCATTTGTACATTGCTCTATACGATATTATTTACCATAAAATGTGTTTATATTTGTTCATAATATATCGTTGTTTACTGAGTTTATCAATGGAGCAGTACCCTAAACAATGAGTGTTACATGTGTGTGCAAAAGGACAAAAGATAGGTGTTTTTGTTGATGTTTCTTTTGTTTGTTTCTTCTCATCTTGTGCCACACAAAGCTATTGAGTCACTCTCTGGGAAACAAAAATCTGAAGCAAGAATATGAGCTTTACCTCTTGCTTCTTCACCTTGCTGGTCGTGTTCTACAGGACAATTATTAAATGATCCCCTATGTACCATAACAAACCCTCAAACTTAAAAATAATGATGATAACAATAAAAGGTAATGATAGTGACATTTGTCAAATACAAGTACTATACATTTTGAAAACCTAGTAGATTATCCACTGGAGTGAAGGCCTTTATACACCATCAGATATTATTATTTTTTTACTCTTTTCTCACTCTTAGGTCGAGCCTTCTTTTATCTAGGTTACCTTGGCCTTGCCCACAAATAGAAAGTTGTATAAAGTAATAAAAGATAAATGATTCTCAACTTCTAAACTAATCAGTAAGCAGCCTGCAATTGTCTAAAAATAAAATATGATTTTACACCTACAGTGCACATGTCAGATACCTGAAAAGTTGTCAGTTGACAACCTAGAACATGCATTTTGTGTTTCATTATTTAAATGTGAAGTTTTTGACTTTCACTTGTACTTTTTGACACAAATTGCACTAAATGCCATGCCTTGTAATCATATAGCATTCTTTTAGATTTTTCATTTTTTTTTACCTAGAAGTAACTGATTAGCCAAAATAAAACAAAACAAAATCTGATTTTTTTGTGGCATCTTATAAAATGTGGTCATTTTAGCATAAATTTAATTTTCCATTCAAATGTTTGCAATGTATTTAAAATTTTATTATGGAACATCCACAGTGCAATAAATCAAAACTGTTAACAGGTCTCCATAAATATCTCACAGATCCATCCTCTTCATATATGTGATAGGGATATGGCAACAGAAAGCCTCTCCATGCAACAGATGATCCACGGAGATTCGGTCACTCCCTGAGGTTCAGACAGCTACCCATACATGTTGAATGTTACACATCAATCCACAATGATATTTTTAAGTATTTTTTTAAATTTTTGAAATAATTATAGAGCCATAGGTATTTGTAAGAAATAATATGGAGAAACGCTATGTATCCTTTTCCCAACTTTTCCTAATGTTAACATTTTGTAATCCTGCAGTACCCATCGCCACCAGTATTTTGACATCAATACTGGTCAACATACAGTCAAGATATAGAACATTCCCATAAGCATTAGGATCCCTCAGGTTGCACTTATATAGCCATCCCCACTTCCCTCAAACCTACACCCCCTTCTTAACCTCTGATAACTACCCTTCGTTCTCAATTTCTATAATCTTGTCATTTCAAGAATATTATGTAAATGAAATTAAACAGTATGTGTTAATAACTTTGCAGCTTTATTTCTTTTTCCACTTAGCATTAGTCTCTGGAAATTCATCCAGCTTGTTTCACATATTAAAGATTTGTTCCCTTTTGGTGAATACTATTCTATGGCGTAGATGTACCACAGTTGTTTAACTATTCACCTGTTGAAAGATATTCGAGTTGTTTCGTTTTTGGCCATTATAAATAAAGCTGTTATAAAATTTCCTATATAGGTTTTAGTGTAAATGTAAGGCTTCAATTCCCCAGGATAAATGCCTAGAAGTTCAATGTCTGGATTGTGTTATGGTTACGTTTAGTATATTAAGAAACTGTCAAACATTTTTCCAGAATGGCTGTACACTTTTACATTCCAGTTCACAATATATGAGCGATCAACTTGCACCACACCGTAATCAGCATTTGGTATTGTCATTATTTTTTATTTAGTTATTCTAATAGGAATGCAGTCATATCTCACTGTGGTTTTAATTTGCATTTACCTAATAGCTATGACGTTGGATATATTTTCACATGATCATTTTACATTCTTATATCCTTTATAATGAAATGTTTCTTCATATCTTTGCCCATTTTCTAATTAGACTTTCTGGATTTTTACCGTTTAGTTTTGAGAGCTCTTTACATAAACTGGTTATTAGTCTTTTGTCATATATGTAGTTTGAAACTATTTTCTCCCAGTCTTTAGCTTGTAATTTCATTCTCTTAATAGGATATGTTGCAGAGAAAAAAAATTAATTTTGTTTATTTATGCATTTATTTTTAATTGACAAAAACTTTTTAGATTTAAGGTGCAGTACATGATGTTTTGACGTATGTGTACATTGTAGAATGGTTAGATCAGACTAATTAACACATGCATGACCTCAATATTTTTCCTTTGTTTCTGTGGTTAGAAAACTTAAAATCTACTTTCTTAATAATTTTCAAGTATATAACGTGTTGTTGTTATTAACTACATTTACAATGATATACAATAGAACTCTTGAATTTATTCTTCCTCTCTAACTGAAATTTTATATCCTTTGCCCAGCATTTCCCCAATCTCTCCACCCACCAGCCTCTGGTGACCATCATTCTACTCTTTCCTTCTATGAGTTCAACTTTTTTAGATTCTACACGTAAGCAAAGTCTAATCTTCAATAATGTAACTTTACTTCAGGACAAAGACCCAATCCCTCCACATGATTACCCTAATCTTCCAGATCTGGTTTCTGAATACCTCTCCATTCTTATCTTCCCCCAGATGTAGCTGTGTATGTTTGAGCAACACTGAACTCCTCTCATTGTGTCACACCCCACTGCCTTGTACACTTTGTACCAGATGTTTTGTCTGTATCACTCCCTTGACTTTATTACTGACTAATTTCCACTAGTTTCTCAGAAATCAGTTTTGACAGACATTTATTCAGGAAGATTTCCAGGAATCTGTAAATCAGGGTTAGATGCTACCTATATGTGTTTTATGGCTTCTGCTCTTTCCCATCAGTTTATATTATGCAATATTAAATTATCCAGTTTATATGTCTTTTACATTGTATTGTAAGATCTTTGAGGAAGGGAAGATGTTCTGTCTTGTTCACTTTTTCCCAAAAGCTTGGCATAGATTAGGTCTTCAGCAAATATTTGTCGAATGAACAGGTGAATAATGATCTCTCCTGCTCACACAAATAAAAGAGTAAAAATAGATATTGGTGGCTACTGCTAGTCTCAATTTTCATTAGGTAAACCCAAGATCTTGCACAATCTTCACTACTACAATAATTGGAACATGTTTCAAAGGATACTCGGACATGGCCAAGAGTCATGAGTAATAGTACAATACATTTTCAACATTCACCACAAAATTGAATCCTTAATGATTTCTAGGTTACTGTATTGCCTTTTCTTAACATATCCAGGTAGCAGCAGAGGTGCAAAGTGAATTTTACTGCCATTGCAACTGCTTCTATCTTCTTATCTTTTGTTTTATCTTCAGAAGTAAAAGCTCCTCAGTATTAAAAGTTGAAGATTTTCACATTCTGTCTGCAATTTCCTTGAATCTATCTCTTTTAAGAGAGTGGGAAAATTTATTTCCACTGTTGACCATCTTAAATAAAATATTTATGTCTATTAGAAAGTCTTGATTTTCCCACATCATGATCATTTTGATAAAGAGTAGGATATATAGTTTTCTGTTAGACTTAACCAATTACTCTTTATTTTTCACATTTTACTATTCGATTAGTATATTAGTTGGAATTCTTTTGGTTGCATGTGGCAGTCAACCTCTTACAAAAATGAAATCTGTTGGTTTACATAACTGGAAACTCAAAAGGGTGTTAGAGGCTTTACAAATTGATGACCCAGAAGTCCAAATGATAAAATGATTAACAATGGGCCATTCTCTTTCTATCTCTTTAGGATTCTCTCTGTCTCTCTGTCTCTCTCTCTCATTCTTGACTCCTTGTCCGTATTCACATCCATGTCATAAGCTGCTTTTTTATATTTGGCTTTGCTTTTAGGCATAGTCTTTCCATTAGATATCAATATAAATCTCAGAAAGTGCAGCTCTGTGGTTGTCATACAACAGAGATAGAGACCTCTCACTCTACTCGGTATTATATATAAAGCAAAATTTGTAAAGAATTTTAATTTATTTAAATTTTTTTATTTCAATAGACTTAGGAGGTACAAATAATTTTTGTTGCATGGATGAATTGTGTAATGCTGAAGTCAGGGATTTTAGTGTACCCATCACCAGAAGACTGTACACTGTACCTAATAGGTATTTGTTTATCCTTCCCACCCTCCCTGCTTCTTACTTTTCAATGTCCTTTACACCTACAGTCTCCAACCCCCTAGGCCACCGGCCCATACTAGTTCATGGCCTGTTAGGAACCAGGCCACACAGCAGGAGGTGAGGGGGGGGCAAACAAGTGAAGTTTCATCTGTGTTTACAGCCGCTTGCCATGGCTCTCATCACTGCCTGAGCTCCACCTCCTGTCAGACCAGCAGCAGCATTATGTTCTCATAACAGCCCGAGCCCTACTGTAAACTGTGCATGTGAGGGATCTTGGTTGTGCACTGCTTATGAGAATCTAATGTCTGATGATTTGAGGTGGAGCTGAGGCTGTGACGCTAGTGCTGGGGAGCAGTTGCAAATACAGATTACCATTAGCAGAGAGGTTCGACTGCACAATAAATGTAATGCACTTGAACCATCCCCAAAGCATGCCTCCCCCTGGTTCGTGGAAAAATTGTCTTCCATGAAAGCAGTCCCTGGTGCCAAAAAGGTTGGGAACCACTGCTTTACACCATTTTATGACCATTGTTTAGCTCCCACTTGTAAGTGAGAACGTGTGGCATCTGTTTTTCCTTTCCTGAGATACTTCACTTAGGATAACGGTCTCCAGTTCCATCCAAATTGTTGCAAAAGGCATTAAAATTCACCCTTTTTAATGGCTGAGTAATATTCTATGGTATACACATAACGCTTTTTGTTAATCCACTCATGAACTGATGGGCACTTGGGTTGATTCCACATCTTTGCAGTTGTGAACTCTGTTGCAATAAACATCCAGGTGCGGGTGTATTTTGTTATAATAACTTCTTTTCCTTTGGACAGATACCCAGTAGTGGGATTGCTGGATTTAATAGTAGGTCTACTTTTAGGTCTTTGAGGAATCTTCATACTGTTTTCCATGGAGATTATAATAATTTACAATTACACCAACAGTAGATAAGTGTTCCTTTTATACTGCATCTGTGTCAACATCTATTTTTTTTGACTGATTAATAATGTCTGTTCTGACAGGGGTAAGGTGGTATCTCACTGTGGTTTTAATTTACATTTCCCTGAGGATTTAGATGTTTCAATCAGTTTCTTCATTTCTCAGTGGCCCAAGTTAGGTGTTACTAGCTAGACATTGTATTAAAATATTTGTCTCATCAGACCTACATAATTAAAAATGATGCTGAGATGCAATAAAGAAAGAAGCTTACTGTAGTTTTTTTCTTCCCAAATTCATATCTCACTAAACTTAATCAATATTTTTACATTTAAATAAAATACTCATTCAACTTTATAAATCACTATATATGTCTGATAACTGAATTTTTTAAAAAATCAGCTATAAAACTTCTGAACAGATACATATGAAGATTAACATTAAAGAAAATTTTGAGAATTGCATGTCTATCCATATGCAATTTATTTTTAAGTAGTGTATTGCTAATATCATGAGTTTATTGGCACTTTAGTAATAACAACTATTGATAGAACATAGTAAAGCTGAATTACATTCTAGTTTTCAAGATTACTCAGTTATCATATTTTTAGAAATAGAATTAAAATAAATAGACCTATCAGTCTAATTTTTTCTATTGTTCATTTAACTTAAAAAATTTTTATCTCCAGCATTTTACATACAAAAGTAAATACACACTAAATACAACTCTCCCATCTATCTATATTAATATCATAGCCTAGAAAGAATTCTCATAACGAATATCTCAGATATTGATTAATTTATGCAATATACATATTTCTCATCAGTTGCATATGGGCTAGCAAACTGCTAAAAATACAAGTAAAATGCATGCCCAATGAAATGATTCCAATAATTCAGAAAGACAAACTAAGGCATTTCATATTTTCAAAACACTTTTGAATCTAGTCAAAATATTTTTTTTTCTATGCTATACCATGCAGAAAACTGATGGGCCTTGCTTTCAATTCACTCCCTCCATTAAGTCAATCAGCCGGACAACACAATATCATTAAAAGTGAGAAACCCCAAATCCAAGCCATAAACCCAGGAAAAGCCTCAGGTGCTGACAGATTTCCCATCAATTCTTATACAACCTGATTGTGGCAATTATCTGTAACATCAGAGAGTCTTTTCAGAATTTTTTAAGACCAGAATTATGTCTCAAGACATGAAAACTCCCTTGATCCCATAATCCTTAAAAAGATGACAAGGTAAGGAACAATTGGGGGATTTTCATCTTCTTTTACTCTCCTGAATAGAGAGTACAAGATCGTTTCCAAGGTTTTAGCTACGCACCTCAGTGATATCATTCCTGCCCTCATATACTAAGATTAGGAAGGATTCACCCTGGGAAGCTCTAAGAAGATAAGACCTGAAAAATATTTCCATTTAATCCATCAGTCACATCTCCCCAAAATCATTTTACTGATGGATCAGTAACTATTTTTAAAGGAAATAAATACACTTAATAAAAAACCATTGGGTGATCTTGTCCACACCATTGGGTTGATCTGCTCATAGAAAATATTTAAATCTCTAATTTGCTCATTATGCTTCAATGCTCATCTTACTTCCAGCCAAATTACCACAGCTCTCCTGCCATCTGGTCATCATTCAAATGTTGTTTTTCTGATGTCAGGAAAATTTTAAACACATAGAAAAAAGACCCTAGGGGATTTCCGAATGGCTAGTGTTCATGCTAAACTCAGATTTCTTAGTAAAAAAAGAAAGCAGGAGAGGGATTTGGAATGCTGACCACCACAATCCTTTTAATCATGAACATCTATGATATTATGATTATCATTTTAACCTGCAGCTTGGGTCAGGGGTATTTACACACTAATACCTGTATCATGAATGAGGTTTATTGAGTCTAATCACCAACAAAACACACAGTATTCACTCATTTAATCATTCTTTTATTTAATAACCAATTATGCACTGTTTATCATGTTACAGACTAAGGCACTGGATATGGAGACAAATAAAACAAATTTCTGCTTATGAATTAATGAGAGAGATTAGCACAGAGTTAAGCCATTACTACTGAGATACAGTAGGTAATAATTAGGCCCATCGTTTCATAAGGGTGATATTTTCACATCTCCTGCCTCAAAAGTGAATATCGTAGACCCTAGTCTTCCAATTACCTACTCAATGTGTAATCAGAAAAACAACATATAAGAACACTGGCTGAGATATATTAACTTAAGAACTCACTCATCTACAATCAACACGGCTGATGGAGTCGACACTTTTGTAGCCTAACGATAGATTCAATTATCTCAACAAGTTTATGTTTATAATATATAAAGAGCACACCTCTCTCTGAAGTTAAGTATATCTATCACTGACTTAGCTACATGGATTACAAAACTTCATTTACCTGGAAAACATGCACATGAGTTAATTGGCTTTTATAATCATTTGTTTTTTACCTTATGCCTCCTCTACATTGGTGAACTTTAATCAAGACCCTCAGGGAAGATAAGAGTTCAAATAAAGACAAAAAACTGCATGAAAATACTGGAAGGACTTTTATGAGCTGGAAGGATGTAGATATCAATATGGAAATGCTACTGCAGTGGAAGTATAATGGAGATAAACATCTGTAGTCCCGACAGTCTACTTAAGGGCAGGTGCTTGGCCAAATAGTCCAATAACGGCTGGAAGATTTGATTGAACTAATTTACCGTGTGGTTATGGTTTGGTATACTCTAGGTGAGAAGAATTTATTACTCTATATTAGAAGAAATTATTGTTTCCAAACTTTGTATCCTGCATCCAAATGATCTAGTAAAAAACCCTACATTTACTGTCCAGTTATTCTTTTCCTAAAACATTCTTTTTCTACAATTTCTTATGCTATTTCTCTCTATATCCCTGTCAACTTCTTAACTCACAATTGAAAGCCCTGTATGGGTGTGACCTGGCTGCCATTTTTCTCACTCAGTCATATGTCTTGCGTCTCCCTACCTGAAACACGCACTCTCACCTTACCAAACTCTTTGGAATATACTAAGCTTTGCTCTGAGATAACCTAATGCATATGTTGTATTGACATAAAGCTCAAATGAAGCCATTTGAGCCATGTATAAGCAACTACTTGAAGATTTAGAAGCGGATACGATGGCCAAGGAATAGCCTTGTGAGATAGCAACATTGCTGAATAGATGATGAAAGTTTGTTTTTTTTTTTTTAAAAAAAAAAAGGAAAACTAGTATAAGAGGTAGGAAGGAAGCCACATGTGATTTAATAAAATATATCTAAAGCACCTGAAGTTGACATGAGAAGTAAGTAATAAAATAAAAGTTGAAAATTATCTAGTGAAATTTACATTTAAATTGTTCTTATCATAAGCAAAAGGATTTTTATTTGAATGGAAATAATAGAAATCAAAACGCAGTAGGTCCGATTTGAGAAAGAGGAGTAAGTGATGAATTTTCTTTTTCCTTGAAGGATTTGAACACGTAAGGGAAACTTGTGGATAGGATGGCAATGAAAGGCACATACGTGAACAAAAGAGGACTAATTTAAAGTATGAAATCTTAAACATATTTGCAAAATGAGGAAAAAAGATGGAGGAGCTTGAGAAATTGATGTGCAGGAAGTACACCATTGATGCTGGAGGGTACCAAAGATGTGGGAAGGAATGAGATTTAAAACAAAGCAACCAAACCAAAAACAAAACAAAACAAAAACCAGAGGTGAATAGAGTTAGACTCAGAGATGAGAGGCTCTTCTTTTTCATTCCATTCTAATATGGCAGAAAAGCAGTGAGCATGGATCTGCATAGGCATGTGTTTGGAAATAGAAAGATTGGGACATTGTGGAAATTGGTTTTAATTTTCTTCTCTTTTCTGTTTAAAGTGATAAGTAACATTATTTGCAAAATGATGTGTCATTAGAGATTAGAGAAATATTATAGAGGATTAAGAACCCCAAAATAGACTTGAAGCATAAGAAAGCAATATAGCCCCTACTTAATTTTTACTTATCAGTTGTCAGCAAATTTCCACTGCATTGAAATCTATTTTAATTTCCTAGGGCTGTTGCAATGAAGTATCACAAACTGGGTGAGTTAAAAAGAGAAATTTATTGCTTCATAGTTCTGGGGCCTGGAAGTTCAAAATCAAGGTGTTGGCAAGGTTGGTTCTTTCTGTGGGCTGTGAGAGAGAATCTGCCCTAATCTTCTCCTCTAGCTTCTGGTGGTTTGCTGGCAATCTTTGGTGTTCCTTGTCATATAGATGCATCACCTGATCTCTGCCTTGAAATTCACCTGGCATTCACCCTGTGTGTTTCTGTGTCCAGATTTCCTGTTTTTGTAAGACTAGTAGTCCTATTAGATTCAGGGCCTGTCCAACTACAGTAAGACCATCTTAACTATTTACATGTGCAATGACCTTATTTCCAAATAAGATCACACTCTGAGGTAGTGGAGATTAGGGCTTTAATATATGACTTTTCTGGGAAACAGAATCGTACTTTGGTATGATGTTAGGGAACCCATAAAGAAAATAATTTTTTCTTGATCTAAGATAACAAAAATGCTGTTTTGTGTTAATTTTAACCACTTAAAATATTAAAATTGTGTTAAAAAACACAACACAACTGGTCTCACACCAAGAATTCCCAACTGCCAAACGCAAAGGCTATTTCAATTTTCATGATACTTAACTTCTCTGATTCTCTGTGCTAGCTGACATACATTCTACTTTTTGAAACCCCTTTTCACACACTTTCATGATTATAATACCCTTTCTCTAATTGCTCTCTCGCTCACTCATTTTGCTCAGATCTCATTGTGAATATTTTTTTCTTTTATAGCTCTGAAACATGCCCAAATAGTTTGTTTAAACACAGGAATTCATTATTTCTCTGTATTTGTTGACTCTAACACCTTGATCGCTAGGTAAACTTCATTTCTAAATTCCAAACTGTCATTCCTAATTTGTTATCATCGAAGTTCATTGTTCAAAAGTGAATTAGAATTATCTCCTTTGATGCCCTCATTCTCTCACCCCACTACCCTCCTCTAATGTACAATTTTTTTTTGTTGATTTTAACAATGTTGCCATTCTCTATGTCTCCCATGTCTGAATTGTCAGATATCTCTACTTCTTCCTGACATCCAATTAGTTGTCAATCAAAGTAAATTCTGTCACCGTAATATACTTCCTATTCATACATTTTGTATTAGTCACACTGTCAACATTCTAATTAAGAACTCCATTAGTTTTTACACATTACTAAAATAACTTCTTATTAAATCTACTTTCCTTCTAATATTATCTATTAGTTATAATTTGATGCCAAATTCAAGTTATTAAAGCACAGATTAAATCATATTTTTATTCAAAAATAGCCAATGACTTCTGAAGTTAGATTATCATTCTAATTAATATTATTTTATTAGCTTCATTATATTGACATTTATTATGAGCCTGGTATTTATCTAATTTTTACTACAATCCTATGAAGTAGAATGTGTGTGTGTTTACATTATAAAGATGATTAGAGAGGATGATTAATTTCCCCAAGGTCCTACATTTATTCATGCATTTAAAAATGTTTGTTGAGCACCTATGTGGTGTTGGGCCCTGTGATTAGCACTGGGATTCCAATAATAAAAAGACAAATGTTCTCTTAGAGAGCTACAGTCTGCTGGGAGAGACAAACTTGAAATTAGCATGCCAAAATTAAATAAAATGATTACATATTTGTGTAAGATCTATGAAGAAAACAAAGAGAGTGATGAGATAAAGCATAAAGTTGGTAGGTATTCACAAAAAGCTACATTACAGAGGATATGCAATAAATCATTCTGAAGGGGAAATATATAGTATAGAGTCTAAGAAGTGAAAAATTGTACACCATGTGAACTTTAGAAAGAAAGACTATTCCATGCAAAAGGAACATATGCAACCACTAGCGTGTGTACATTTCCTGACATAGGATAGTATTTGATATCATAAGAAATAGGAGATTAATATGGCTAGAACATAGTAAAAATAGGCAGAGATAACATTGGATCTAAGGAGGTAGCCAAATTCTGCAGGGCTTTGTGGCCAATAAATTCTGCAGGGCTTTGTGGCCAATGGCAATTCGTTAGGATACGGTAGAAATTAAGAATGTATGTTAAATGCAAAGGGAAGTCATGGAAGCATTTACAGAGAAGGCCCAAATGATTCAATAAATATATCAAGAATATGATTCCTATTCCTGTGTGGAGAATGGGTTTGGAGATGGGAAAGAGTAAGACTGGAAGCGGGACAGTGGGTTGTAGATAGTGTGGGAGTGTGGACTAAAGTGATGAGTCATCTATTGTAGGGTAGCACTCAGCCTCATTTCTGTCCCCTTTTGTGCTCTCCTTTGTATAGAACAGTCTTCTTGGGAACTATACTTTCTTGAATCCTTTCCTTAAAGGTTCTACTTCTGATTATTTAATGTGAAACATTTATACAAAATTAAGAAGACATAAGGAAAAGAAAACTGATTCTTTTTATAATAGCAATAGTGGCAGGCTAGGCCAAGATTTATCAGTTGCAGTGCAGAATTAATATACCTTCCTCAAAACCCATACTCATCTGTCTCCATCCTTGGCTATGGTATCTATTTTAGCAGTAGATTTTAGCATTTTATCTCAGTACTCATTCAATCTTTACTTTTGTTCATCTGGTTTTCAAGGTATTTTGCATGCCTAATATGTGACATTAAATTATTTTCCTGATTGAACTATGACTAATTCAATTGGTAATGGTAGGTGATAATTTTGAACATACTTTATATTTTTATTAGGTATAAAAATCTATAGAATTTTCTGTTCTTAATAGATTTATGCAAAAGAAAAAAAGAAAGACATCTAAGATATTTGCTTTAGCAATCTAATGGGTGGATTATCTATGTAATAAAATGAGTATGACTTGGGGAATAAGTTTCAGAAAGGTAGAGGAGGAAACAGTTATATCTTAAACTTTTGTAGATATTCAATATGAGGTGTAAAACTAAGTGGACAACAAGACAAGATAAAATGAGTGAACACATTTAAGGAGACAAGATGAAATGAGTGAACACCCTAGAAAGAATATACTGAATTAGTCCCACAAGGACACCAGACTATAAATCAACTATGTTTATCATGTTAAAAGAAACAAAAGTCAAGCTAAGTCAAGCTTGAGAATGTTAGCAGAAAATAAGAAAGTATAAACTTGACCTAATCAGTTTAAGAAAAGGAAAAATTCTGTAACTGGAAAACACAAAAGCTAACATTAAGAATTAATTGAAGCATCAAACAAAGATCAGTCAAAACTGAAGAGAGCATTAAAATGTTTGCAATTAAATATGAAGAGAAAGAAATGGAAACTACTATGAGAGAGAATGTGTTAGAGAATAGATAGAAATTATAATATATTTGGCAAAATTTCAAAGGAAGGATAAAAGAGAAAAAGGTAGAAGCATATTATATAATATGTAAAATAAATATTTTACTTTGCATTACATATATTTGTACGTGTATAACTTTTATATTTTCTATTAGAAGTAAGGTTGGGATTATGATGGGGATCTAGAATGAACATGAGGGCCTCTGTTGTAAAGAGGGTTAATACTGGGACCAGCAATTTGCTAATGCTAAAAACTATTGCAACGCAAGTGGGAATCTTGCTGATGTTTTGAAAATAATAGAAGTTTCACTAATAATAAGTTCAAATATCAAGTATTGAGTGCTGCTGATTTAACAATAATACTAAGGAAGGGATTATGCATTCTCTCATACCATGAGAAACCACCTCAACCTGGGTAGGCAAAGACATATTAACAGGCAGGAGGAGAAGCGGGACAAAACCCAAATGAAGTCTGTAAGAAACCTGTACCATGGAAAACCCGCATAAATACCTAGTGAATAGTATAAGGTAGACATTTTTCTGGAAATTGAGGCAGTGGAAGCTTAAGGCATTTTAATTTAAACATTCAAGTCTCACGTAACCTTACAGTTTTGAAGTGCTTATCCCTACCTCCTTGCTTACTGCTGGATGATACATTCTTCACATTTATTCCAGATTGATCTTTAAAAAATGCAAGTCTAACGATAGCATGTCCTTGTCTATAATCTGTTTGTTCCCATTGCTTCACAGAAAAAATTAAGCTCTCTGAAATAACATAAAAGACAATTTTCTTTTCTAATAACTTTAATCCCCATCTCTTGCCACAGCCTTTTAGGATCCTTATGAATTTCAGTCATACTGAATGGCTAATATTTTTTAAAACTTTCCTTACTCCCTCTTACCTCAGTGACTGCAGGGAGTAATCTGTCTATAACCTCTGAATTTTCACAGATTTATTTGAATAACTTTCATCTGGTCCTCAGTATGTTTCTACCATGTGGTACCCTTTAGGGGACTTTCTGTGACTTGCCCAAGATGGCCCTCTTATAGACTGCAAGAGTATATTGTGCATAGCTCAAGATATGTATCACTTTGTATGACAATTTTCTATTTGACAGTCTTCCTCTACCTAGCTTGTTAATATATTAAAGGAAACTTCCATAATAGTGTTAAATAACTGTTAAATAAGTGGTTGAATTCAGAAAAAATGGTCAGGCCAGACTTTAGAGATGAGCATAAACTGAAACATATAATAAGGTTCCTAGTATATAGAGAAATAATGAAATTCATTAAAGTTATTTATTTATTTATTAAATTTATTATCTGTCCTTAATCAAATCCAATTTATTTTTATTCTCAAACACATTTTCATTGAAGTTTGTATGTTTTTACATCTTACTTCTATAATTTGCTCATAATTTCCTCAATTTTTTGAATGTATGAAATAATTATAAATTTACTGTTATATATATTTTATACTATAATTATGATTACATTTGTAACAGCTCTTTAAACATACTTGTCTACCTATTCTTCTATCTATAATACTTTTGAGTATGTTTCTATTGATTGATTTCTTTTCTACTTTATGAGCTGTATTATCCCTTTTCTTTGGTAATTTCTGATTAGATGTTAGGTATTGTGATTATTATCTTTTTGATTATTAAATTTCTTTAAATCCATTTTAAATTTTTAAAATTTTAAGAAATATTTTAGGTTTTGTTAGATGCAAAGTGTATTTATTAAAATGGTTTGATCTTTTGGAGCATGCTTTTAAACTTTATTAAGAGGATCTGGATAAAACTTTAATCTAGAGCTAATTTCCAACACTCACCATTACCGAGGAAATACACTTGGAAGTCCTCACAGGATGCTCTGAGTATTAGCAGGTTTTCCCACTCTGGCTGATGAGAACACAAATAATTCCTGGCCTTGTGTGAAGTATGGGACTGTGTCACTTTAAGTTTTTTGTGAATCTTTCTCTGACCCCAGGAGTTTTCTCACATGCAGGTACTGATAACTATGTAGCTTAAGGTTCAAGGGCAAGACTATTCATATACCTGGAGCACTCTTTCTGTATGGCTCTTGATTCCATGGTATCAGCCCTATAAGATAAAGCAGAAAGGCCTCTCACCCTGAACTCCAAATTCTGGCTTTTCAACTCAGGGAGATGACTAGGTTCTGCTTGGGGTCTTCGTTCATGCACCGTGGCTTATAGTATATTTTAAGCAGATAGCACAGTAACAGGGGTTAGCCTGTATTTTTCTTTTTTTCAGGAATCACTGCTCCGTGTTTGTTTTCCAACGTCTATAAACTACTGTTTGATAAAACATACTAAGCCACAGATTCAGAAATTTCAATAGTCTCCAGACAATATGACAAAGCCACCATACTTCATCATGCCTAAGTGAAATTATTGAAAATTGAACAAAAGTGCAATAACTTAAGAGGATCTAGGGAAAAAAATGCATTGTCTTTAAAGTGGCAACAATGACAGCTTACTTCTATTAAAAATTGATAGATGTCAGAAGTCTGTGGAAAAAATAAAATATTCAATATACTTAAAGAAAATTACTGCAAACTCATAATTCTATTTCAAGTGAAAATATATTCAATAATGATGGTAAAACAAAAGATATGTTCCGATAAGAGAGAGACAGAAAAAGAGAGAGAGAGAGAGAGAAACCAGTAAGCTCATATCAAAAGAAATGCTAAAGGATGTTTTTCAGACAGAAAATAACAGATCCTGTCAAAAATTCAGTAGGTAAAGCAAGGAATAAAGACAACAGAAAGGGTAATCATATGACTAAATTTCAATGAATATTGTCAGTACAGAAAAATAATGAAAATATCTGTATGAGTTAAAATATAGAGAGAATTAAAATACATGACAGCACCAGAAAATAATTTGAAGGTGAATATAAACAAAGTTAAAGTGTACTAAGTTTCATAAATTTTCTTAAAATTAGTGAAATATAATTTTAGTAAATGTTAAAAGGTCAAGAAAACATTATCCTTTTATACCTAGGATAATTTTAAAATATGGGAAGAAAAGTGATAACTAACAAAGGAATAGAAAGAAAAATGAAATAATTCAAAACACTTAATACTACAGAAAATCAGAAAGGAAATATAAAAACATTCAGGAGAGCTGAGACAAATAGAAAGCTAATTGTAAGATGATAGATTTAAAGAAAAAAATAAAATAAATTTAATAACTGAATTAAAGACAAAGATTATTACACTAAAGAAAAGGATTAAATGTAACTATGTGGTTTTTTTAATGGCTCCATCTTAATGAATGACTGAAAACATGGTGGGTAAAATAATAGCAAAAGTCCATAAACTTCACATACTAAGCAAAAGAAGATAATGTAACAATACTTTTAGCTGACAAAGATTTCAAAACAAGAAGCATTACTGCAAATTAAGAGGGAAAGTTATAAAAAAAAAATCAATTCACCAAAAAAGTAAAGACATTTTGAAACAGAATATCTAATAGTATACCCTCGATTTGTAAAGTGAAAAAAAAAAAAAAAAAAACAGGCTAAAAGGGAAAATAGGCAAATCCATAATTAAATGTAGTTGGGGATTTTAACATAATATTCTTGGTCACTGGTGAAAAAAAGTGTGAAAAAAATTATCAAAGATTTGAGCAACACAATTTAAAAAGTTGGTATGTATGTAAAACTGTGCTAAATAAAAAGGTAAATGTAGATCTCATCACTTTAAACATTTTACTGGAGGTCAATAGCCAACATTAGATGAACAAATGAACAGAGATTAGATTGACTCATAAATGATCCAAGAATTTGAAGAATAAAACAAAAATAAAACTCTCACTGTTGCCATTTATTGCACCTGGTTTCCCCAAATGCACTTTAATAAATTTCTCCCGACAAACAAACTTTCCTTCTCTTGTTTGAGAAAACAGTGGGTAATCGCCTGGCTCCATAGGGTAAGGAAGGAAAAACCTGTGATTTCAATGGCCTGATAAAATCTGTGTTTTTAATATGCTTTTACTCCTATTCCTCATACCTCCTGAGGGAGACAGTGTGGATTGACCATTAATCTCATCGCACCCTCCTTCTGCAACGCTTGTCTATGTGCATTGGGCTACACAAACCAGCTGCGTGTGGTTTGGAAAGCAGGCGTGAGGCAGAGACCCTTCTGTTCCCTTTGGGCAGTTTCTCCTGAGAAGTAAGGTTATGGAAAAGGCAGTTCTGTGCAGCAGCGCTCCGTTGTCTGCTCTCCAGCCTCCTCAACACGAAGAAGCAGTTGCAGCAAGATTACAGAAAGTAATATATGTATATTCTTGACTTCATAACTCCACAGCCACTTTGGACGTAACTTCCTTGGGGTTTCTGCTCTGTGTTGCTCTGGCGGTCTTTCTGGGACCCGATCCAGAATCTGAACCATGAGCTTTTTCAGTAATTTTGTAAGAGACCACTTTCCTGCATGACGTCCCTTCTGGCTTAAAATGCCTCATTCTGCAAATGCCGAGTAGGCTCCATCCATCTGCCCATCTACCTTCCAGAGAATCTGATGCCTCCGATTCTGAAACTCTTGGAGACTATGCTTTAAATCTGTATGGCTCCTTTTGGTGTCTAACCCTTGCGTGTTTTCTGATTTTGGCAGTTTAGGCTTTGTTTTTCTTTCTAAAAATGTGCAGGTATTTCCCATGCGCTGACTATTTGTACACATTTTTTCCCTGTCCTTGGGTTTGTACCATTTTTATGACTTAAGTATTTTCTGAGGGGAATGGGGAAGCTTAAGGAAAAATTGGAAATATACATTTTTATCTAGTCTACAATATTTAATAAGATTTATCTGTAAATTAGTTTCACGGTAAGAAATCAAACAATTAATGGGAGAGGACTGGAACATGAAAGAAAACTCGCTTCCTCGCTTCCTATGTATAAATCCTGTACTGAATTGTTGTGTTTTCTATGATATTATATTATTGAAAAAAATAAAAGAATCAATAGTCAAAGAACAGGAGACATTTTTAAAAGTTCTTCAGAGAAATAAGAAGTGGACCCCCAAAAATATGGTGACAAGTAGAGTCTAAGTAGAAACACAGTCAAACCTGGTACAGAAATGGTTAAAATATGCAGTATTTCTAATATTTAGTTTTAGTTATCTTTTTGGCCATTTTTTTGTACCATGTTCTAAGACCTTTCTGTGATATTCTAGGGGATGAAGAGGAAAGCATAAGTCTATGAGTGGGATGAAATGGAGTAGTGTTGTAGGAGATGGGTTGCCATATAAGGAATTCAATGGAGAACAGTCATTTTGAGGCAATAGGGACAGGAGAGGCATTAATGAGCACTCCTCTCCAATTTGCTGTATCTTAAGAAATCAGGAAATATTGAGAAAGGGACTGGATTGCCTGAGTACTTGGGATAGTGATTTAAACTATTTTGTTAGCATATTTTAAAAAAATTTAGTGACTCATATTGTTAAAACTAGTATCCTTCAATAAAGTGACAAATGTAATTCTGGCACAAATTTCTATCTCTGAGAATGAAACTGAAAGGTCATTCTGCCCAGCTATCTGTTTTTAGAAGGATGCATATCAAAACCACCCAAGTTTTATAAATCACTATTCTTAAAAATTAAACATGTAACCAACTCCCTTGAGAGACCAGTTCTTTATGACTCTGATAGTCAAGAAGTATATTTTAAGTCAAGACATATTCTTTTTTTGTGTGTGTGTTGGGTGGTGAAAAGGGCCGTGGACTTTGTACTCAACATAGCTGGTTCAAATTTCATCTACTTAGTTCATGAGGCCATCTGAAAACTATGCTGAACTTCCCTTAGTCTTACCACACATCAATAAATTGACAATAATGTCATATACCTTGCATATATGTTGTGAGAAGTAATTTATGTTAAGGACATATTTCAGAGTGTGGTATATAGCAAGATTCAGTAATGGTTCTTGTTACTATTATTAAAGATGCAGTTGAAAGTGCCTAAATTAAGTGGATCACTTGGTGTTAAAGGCTGTAATCTTAACATGTCTACACTCAGCAGATTGAGTTAAGGAGTGAAAGATGTCTAGAGGAGGGAGTTCTGTGTAGTGTGAAAGTAGATTGAACTGGAACTGAAAAGATGCAAATTCCAGTCCCAGTTTTGTACAGTAAAAGCAATCTTGTGCTCCTCTATAAACAAGTTACCTCTCTGGGTAGCAGCTATCTAACCTGAGAAACAAAGAAACACATGCAGACAAACACAGACAAGGGATTTGAGTGACATGATCATTAAGGTTCCTCTTTGCCCTAAGACACTAATTTTACTTATTATTTTTAAAGCTTGACATCATATCAAAGAAAGCAGCTCTTTAGAGATAGCAGTGCAAAGTTTTGAGTCCTCTTCCTTACTGTGAATAGCAGCCAAGTATATATTCTCTAAGAGAAAAGATGACTCTAGGAACATAAATGCCTGAGTAAGTGTATTGAATTTTCTTTCACTCTGCTTTCAATAACAGTGGTCCCAGTTTAACAGTTGTATAGGTGTTTTAAAACAATTCATCTCTATCATATTTTAATTAAACATGCACTCTCTCCAGTTCCCCCACTTGTAAAAATGTAGTTTGCAATTTGACAGGGTGATATTACAGTATTGAGCAATATGTGAATTGGTTTAAAAGTAACCAGAGTTGAAGCATACATCAATCAACACAAGTGCAAACTCAGGTCACTAAAGCTGTCAATTTCAATCAGCTCTGTAATTAAATACATCACCAATATGGATTTTGTGTAAGAATGTCACTTGTTCTTCAGATGTCTGCTATGAGGACAAATCACACTTCAGTGTCTCTACACAGGCATTCTAAATATAGTATTTTTAAAAGCAGAACATCTTCATCCATCTTTCTCTGATTTGTTAAATAGAAATCCATTTACTAATGTGTAGTCTAAAAGCTATGTTTTTAAATATATATTTAAACAGCTCTCCATTTAATTAAAATGTTGCAATATCTTAGTTGGCATTTTAAAATCGTCTTTAACACCTTTAGTGGCATTTGTTATGAAATAAATAGATAATGAATAATAATCACCTTTTAAAAGGCTGAACAATTTGTAATTATGGAAAATTTGTAATTAGAGAGTCTTTATTATGTGTTCAAAAAGCAGAGATGATTTTGGTTATGAAGAAATAAATTATTCATTTCAATTTCAGCATGAGAACAAAACTACTTCACATTTAGAAAAATCTTTTTTTTTTAAACAGCTATAAAGTGTCATCTCCTTCTATTACACTTACTACTACATGGGAAAAGACTGCAACAAAGCCGTATTACCAAATATATATTGCCTGCCATTTGATTTAATCTTCAAATAAGCTCCAGGAAGCAGGTCCCTGGACAGTTAATCTTTAGTTTTGTAGCCCATGCACATTTTCAATAAGGTTACTGGGGAATTAGGCCCAGTAGGGAGAGGAAAAGCATATTGTCTTATTCCACAGGCAGCTGTTGTGAGTCCTGATAGCAAATTATAACTTCCTTAATTATGAAATACTTTATTAGAAGAATCTCTATCATCATATCAGTGCCTGTCAAAGAAAATCATTGTAAATCTTTGGCATAGATTTTAAACCATTTTTTAAAGATTTGTTTTTTAATTTATAGTTGACACATCATAATTGTACATATTTATGGAGTACAAGGTGATGTTTCAATGGATGTATACATATGATACATATGATGATCAAATCAGTGTAATTACCATATCCATCCATCACTTTAGACATTTATCATTTCTCCATAGTGACAATATTCAAAACCTTCTCTTCTAGCTATCTTGAAATGACATTGTTATGTTTTGTAGTCACCCTACTGTGTAATAGAACATCAAAACTTATTCCTCCTGTAAAAATGGATAAGATTTGAATAGACATTTTTCAAAAGAAGACATACAAATGGCCAACAGATATATAACAAATTGCTCAACATCACTAATTATCATAGAAATGCAAATCAAAATCAGAATGACTTAACACTTTACTGCAGTTAGAATGGCTATTACAAAAAAAAGACAAAAAATAGCAAATGCTGGTGAGGATGCGGAGAAAAGGGAACTCATACACTGTCAGTGGGAATGTGAATTAGTGCATCACTTATGGAAAACAGTATGGAGATTACTCAAAACCTTAAAATAGAACTACCATATCATCCAGCAATTCCATTACTGAGTATATATTCAAAGGAAATGAAATCATCTGCACAGCCATGTTTATTGCAGCACTATTCATAATAGCTAAGATGTGAAATCAAACTAAAAGCCCATCTACAGATGAATAAAGAGAATATAGTGTATAAATACACACACACACACACACACACACATACATAATAGAATACTGTTCAACCATAAAACAGAATGAAATCCTATTATTTGTGACAACATAGATGAACTTGAAAGACAATATGTTAAGTGCAATATGTCAGGAACAGAAAGGTAAACACTCCATGATCTCACGCATATGTGGAATGTGAAAAAGTTGGTTTCATAGAAGTAGAGAGTAAAATAATGGTTACCAGAGGCTACGGAGGGGACCAGGAGAAGTTGGTCAATAGGTTCAATGATTCTTTTTAAACTTTCCTTGGCTAATAATATATTACATGTAATGTCGCTCATCACAAGTATTATCATAGAACAAATCCCAATTTATACAACTTGAAATATTAAAGAATAGAGGCAATAATTAAGGCCTTAATAACAATAATGGTCAAAATAAAAGACTTGGGGATTGGGTATGCTAATTAGCCTGATTTGATCATCCACTATGTACATGTCATAAACATCACATTGTACCCCGTAAATATGTACAATTATGGTCAATCAAAAATAAAATAAAACTAAAAATGACTAGAGGAAAGGTGTCATATAAATAAAAAGTGATAGTGACTATTCATTTCAGATTGTGGTGTTGTTTCCATTAATAATTCACACACAGCTTTCTTAAGCATCTTTTAATTTTTCTTATTTAAAAAATAATATCAAATACAAACAAATTATTTCATAAGCAGAATCCATGAATCATCTGAAAAAAATCATAGAAACGTAATATCACTCTGAGTGCCACCCAGGAAAAAAATTACACAGTTAGAGGAAGACAGTGCAAGGGGATATTGACCACAAGTTGCTGACTTGAGGAGTTTTTTGGTTTTTTTGTTTTTCTTTGTGGTCAGCAGTAGCAGGCAATAACTCAGGAGCAATTTTCAGGGAATTATTGTACCTACTCAATTTATTTCAGAGCAATCTTTATAAGCTAAGGTCCACGTTTATAAACCTACATGTTGACTTCAGATAGCCCTTAAACAGCACAAGAATACTCTCATTTGATTTATTTGAGTTCCTCAGATCTTCATGTCAAGGTTTTTACATTGTTCTTAAAATGCATGAGTACCAAAGAATCATCCTTTCCTGAACAAATACTAAATAAACAGGGAAAATATAAACTTGAGTTTTAAAAAATGGAAAACATGAAACCAACCAAATTTGCACTGACTTCCTTGGGGATACGTGGCTCATCGGTTCTGAGAAAGTTTTTACCTCTCCTCTGAAAATAAAATACAGCCACTCCCCCAATGCTGTCTTGTGAACTTTCTCTAAGTCCTCAGTTAAACACTTCTCATATAACCCCAGTTGTTATTTCAATTAGTTCATCAGTTTCCTCAGGTCCAGTGTTCCATAGCTTTCAACATCCTACACAACAGCGATCATTCCCTACTTCACAGGAAAACAAACAAACAAGTAAATAATAAAGGTCAACAGGCAGAAAATCTCACCCTGCACCATCAACACCCACAATTTCTTTTCGTTTTCATGGAAGAATTTGCTATCTCATGTATGTTAACCTGTTCTCTCATTCATGGGTACATGAGTCACTTCAAATTCTATTTAATGACACTAGACAAGTTTACTTCTGAGCTCTCTATGTATACTGACGTGTTCATTTTATATGTCCTATGTCATCTCCATACTCCCTCCCTAACTGGCCCTTCCTCACTCTTGTATTTCCCTGTCTTTGAGAAAGGTCACTTGCCTTTAAGAGAATTTGGGGAGTCAAACTTCATTCTGTCTTTTTCTTATCCTCTAAAATTAATTATACATATCATAAAAGTTCTACATCTTAACATCTTCCAAGGCATCTTCCTCTTCTGTAGCTCCATGGCTAATGTCTTGGTTCATTTTCCATAATTCCGATGTTATTACCATAGCCCCCTCAACATCTTTCCCCTTCTCCTGATTCTTCCCCCGCAGTCATTTCTCACACGACTGTGACACTGATCTTTATTTATATTTGTAATATTCAAATCTGAGCATGACCTTCTTTTACAAATAATCTTTTATTGACTTTTCTCTGCCTTCAATAAAATAAAGGTTGTGATAATTGGCCTCCTTTTCTAAACTGAAATTTTTTTTTTATCCACCCTCAAGCATTCTAAATTTCAACAGCTTTATTTATGTTACTCCCACAGTACTATATTTACTTCATCACCTGCTGTTTCTCATTTAGACCAATCCTTAAAAAGAAGCTTGGGATTTATATCCCTTAGAACATTCTCTTATCCCTTCATCTCTGTCTCTGTTTCTGTGTTTATATCTCTGTCATCTCTATCTCTATCTTTACCTTTCTCTCTTTTTCCTCAGTCTATCTATGTCCCAAACCAAACCCAACAGTATTAGAGCAAGTTTTCACTTCATGCATTGCTTGTAAATCAACCCCACTCTTTTAATTTGTGTATAATTCTCTATTTCTCCATTAATTTACCTATCTTTCCTTTAGATACTGCCAGTTACTTGAAAATGGGAATCTGTAATTTTGGCTACTCACTGTAGCACAATTTTTGGCACAGAATATATTTATTAAATAAATTGTGTAATGAATAAATTAATGACCTTAGCTGCTAAACCCCTAAATAATAAATAACAGAAAAATATCTGGTTTCATTTAAAGAAAGGTACATTTACCTAGAGATAGGGCTTTATTTATAGAATGTCAGAGTGGTCTCACAGTGCTTAATTGTCAAATGGAACTACAAAAGGTATAAGGTAGTTTCTAAAGGGCACAACAATTTATTTAAAGTTACAAGGGATATTTTCTACAGAACAATTTATTGTGTTAACAACTTTTGGAGACAATGTAAGGTTTTGGTTAATGGTAAGGCTCTGAAGTCCAAGAGACTGAAGTTCAAGCCTTGTCTCTGAAGCTTACTAGCTGTGTGATTTGGGACAATATTTTCAATGTCTCTGGAGAGATTAAATTCATAATTGTATACTGAAAAAAACTAAACTAAAAAATGCTGCTTTCCTTTAGAGATCAAATGAGATAACATATATTCAGTGTTTAGGATAATTCCTGGTATAAAACGAGAACTCAATATATCATGAGAATAAGTTTTATGTCTTAGTTTTCAGTGTACAATATGTCATATTTACATCTTCAAAGTAAGATAACTCTTCTCTGAGCTACCACCTACCCAACTTACAAAAACTTGAAACTCAAACATGATTTTTAGGCAGCTGTGTCCCATCATATGTCAGTGCAAGATCTCTAGGGGTCTTGGATTTTCCAGAATATTCAGGGAAGGAATCTCTAGTTGTCATTTCACACTCGTCACTGTTGATGCTCTTGTTTTCTAATTTCTGTGAACTTTTGAAAGAAGTTGACTCTGTTTCTTTAGTGGCAAGCTTAGGTACAAGGCGTTTTCTAGGCTGGATATTGTACGTGAATGCACAGCTTCCCCAGGGCCCTGCACAGGCATTCCAACCAAGTGCAAAGATAGTAAGTAATAGAGCGCTCATACTCAAGAAGTCTCCAGCCAACCATAGACCCTTCTTTGTAGTTCAAGATTAGCCTCCATGTACTTCCCAATATCACCCAAGACTAAATAGAACAATAATCTTCCACATGAAGTATGAGATCTTGCGAGGTAAAGCCAGCAGATGTAAATGCTTTCCTCTCTTTCCTGAGTAGGAAAGGTGTGAGCAGATAAAATGCAATGTCTGCATGAAAGAAACTAGGTTTTGTTTTGTTTTTGCTTTTAAAGTTCTATGTTCCCATGACAGTTACAGGCTGGCTAATTATGTATTAAAATGATTAAAATCACGTTTTTTTTTTAAACTATTTTTTCTCAATAATGGACTCTGTTATAAGTGATAAAATTTATTGTCATTAATGTCATCAGTGATAATAAAAACAGATGATATCCAAATCTGCTTAACTCTCTTGAGAACATGCATAAATATTAAATTAAAACTGGAGCTCTAGTGTAAGAGCAAATTTCACACTTAATATATTCAAAGGCAGATATTATATAATTGTTTCATTTTTCAATTGGCTCGTGTATTTTTTATTTTCTTACAACAGTAATTCTTTGTAGGAAAGAATCAACCATGTACCTTTGTGATTGGTTTCAATAGTTCGGTAAAATACCACCAAATAACATTAACTACTTGTCATTACAAGAAGACAATACATGGAAACATTAAAATTAAACTGTACATTACACAATGGAAATCAATGTAGGGTAGGTCCGACATACAAAAATTATCATTTGAATAAATTGCATATATACACACACATATTAATATTATTCATCCCAACAAAATAATATAGTGGGGCTTTAAAAAAAAGATGAATTTAATTATTTTTCAAAATAAATCTAATTTAGACACTAAGTGCCAAATACAAGTAAAAATATTATATTATTAGTCTCCTAACAGCTTTAATCAAAATAAGAACAATTATGTTATTTGTATTGTTAACAAAAACAATTAAGATAGAAAATTTTAAAATTATAGGTATTAAATCATAGATCTATTATTGTTTATAAATATTTGCAGCCCTGTACTATTTTCAAATAATAAAAAATACTTTTCATATTGATTACAAAAAGAAATAAAATTAATGAAAAAATTATAAGGAATATGGGTTTGAAAGCTTTATAATTACTTAGAAAATTTTTAAAAAGCAATTATAGCATAAGAAGTTAGAAAATTTAACAGACATTATTATAGTCTACCTGTTATGAACTTAAAATAAACTTTATTAAAACATTATGTATAGATAATATACAGTGGCCTGTTTGAAAAGACGTAATTGTTTGCTTCTAAAGGTCTATGCTCCCCTGAGAGTTACTGGCTGGCTAACTGTGGATTAAAATGATCTAGTAGTCTACTGCGACAAGAAGGAGGCCTTGGGCAACCACTCACCTTACGATGTAAAACCTGCTCTTACAAAATTAAACACAGAATGAGTTTCATTGAACTCTGCTCACTTTTGCTTTGTTTCTTTTATCTTATCTATTTGAAACTCAGCAATGCTGTATGAAAGCATTAAAGTTGATTTCATTTGTGATTTGAAGAATATCCATATTACAGATTATTAAATTAATGGCAATCTAACCTTGAAAGCACCTCTATTCGCTGAAAGAGCAACACTTCATCACCTGTTTTGATTCATTAATGTATCATTTAACTTGGTATGACACATGTTCAGCAGTTATAATTACATTATGGTCCTCCTATTACATCAGCTCTGCTCCAAGTTTCTGTCACCACTAGTCCAATTTTCAACATAGAGCAATCCACTGCACTCTTTCCTTATTAGTGTCATCTTTAATGTAGCAGAGAGGCTGAACCATTACTTGGCACTGAGAGTTTAACAGCAATTAACCCCTGCTCTATCCCAAGGGAGAAGTACATCAGCAACTTGCCAAAACACTGTAAACAAGCTGGCCAAGATCAATGTGCAACCACGCTGGCTGCAAACCACCTATTGTATTAATTGAGGATTGATATATGGAGAAAAAAGGAGGAAATGATCTGCATGAAATTAACCTGAGTCACTCCCCTACCCTACGTTGGAAATATTTCTTCCCAGGGATAAATACAGAATTAAAAAAATAGAAGAAAACCATGCTTATAGTTAGCAAATATACTGAATGTTTATTCAGCTTTATTGCCATAAGAAAATAATTATTGAATTGATTATTCACCAGATGGTTTTTTAAAGATGGAAAATAAAATGCGTAAACAATGTATTCACAGAATTTAAAGGTCAAATTCAGATAGCAAATGACAAAACAAACTCATTTTTGAGATATTCCTTAGTTGTTCTAATACACAACTGACTGGCAAAGAAAGCCATATACGGTTATCTATAAATTTCAGCATTAGGAAATTCTTAGCAAGACAAGGTCAGTAGATCTGGGGTTGATGGTGCAAATTCTGTAAGAATGCAGAGACGATGCCGAGTGCAGAATGCATGGTTTGTTATTTTCCAGATGCATTCTGCCATAATTTGTAACTGCAGAAAGCCTCAGTACAAAGGTGGATACTTTACTATGTCAGTCTACTAAAAGTGAGAGGAGCAAAATGTTAAGGGGATGAATAGATGCTACAGATATAAGAAATGTAAAAAAATATTTGGAGGTCAAATTTGGACCTAGACCAAAGATTTAGCTTGTTACCTCATTTAAGATCATACAGAAAAAAGAAAGAGAAAATCATAAATATAAAATGCCCAATTTTTTTTTTTGAGTTGTTGGTACTCAAGTCACATTCATTTGCCTAGACTATGTATTTTAATGGCACCATCCCAAGCTTGCCACCACACTACCACTTTCAATATAATAACAACCACACCTCATGCTGAATGGTAGCCTGAACTTTACTTCAAAGTGAGACAATAAGCACTTGCAGGTAGAAACTTTCCTTTGCACGAAAGTGCTGATTTATTAATTCATCTGCATTGCTTGTCTCTCCATATTTGTTTGCAGAGATGGTAGTTTTTTGTGTAATTGTCTTGTTGCTGTTCTTTGCTTTTCAAATGGAGTCATCTTTCTTTAGATCAAGGGTAGGGAACCTGCAGCCTTAAGGCTACATACGGCCTCCTGGCTCCTTAAGTGGGGCCTTTGGACTAAATCCAGATTTTTCAAAATAAACCCTTTTAATGTTATTAATACATTTTTGGTCTTCTCTTGTATTTTTATTTTATTTTTTAAATGAACAGATTTAAAATACCAAAGAATAAAATAATTTTCAACAAAATGATTCTCCTAGATTGACTGGCACAATTAGAACATTAGTAACCCATAAGGGCTAAATTGACAGGTGTTACACTTCTGATTTAGTTCTAACTTCCCCTGGAAGCCACTACTTGCAGGAGGCTGATGGCAAGAGTTTATGTGGGTTGAATACTCGAGTCTGTTATCAGCTTTTGACCATGGCGCACTGTGTTTCTATTTGAAGTAGAATTTGTGAGTAATTGCACAAATCAACAGTATTTTTTAATTCTGTCTGCTTAACAATTCATCATGTCAAAGAAGACCATGAGAAAGCTGAAGGAAGAAAATAAATTTCTTAGTGAGGATTGGAAATTGTAATATTATCTTATTTCTGCTAAAGATAAGATGACTTCCTTGCTTGTGATACTGCACTAACAACATTAAAGAAATTCAATGCTCATTAGCATTATAACACTCATAAAGACCACAAATATTAATATTTTCAATTAGAGGGAGAGGCACGAAATGTCATATTGTAGAAATTAAAAGATGAAAAGCAAAAGCAAAGACAATTCTTTCAAGCAGCAATAAGACCTAGAAATAATACCACTGAAACAATTTACAAAGTAGCTTATATACTCAGGGAATAAAGAGAAGCCATTCAGTGATGTAGAAATTGTGAAAGAATGCATTGTCAAAATTGTAGGATGCTTAGACCCTGATAACATTTCAAAGTTCAAACAACTGCCTCTTTCAAGGAGAACCATACCTGATTGGCAGCATGAATTAGCCTTCAACTTAACAGAACAACATCATGCAATACTTCAAAAGGAAAATATATATTATTCAATCATTTTGAATGAATCAACTGATACTCCTGACTTGGCACAGGTTTTATATTTCATTCGGGCCATCACAGAAGATTTTCTTTTCTATGAAGAGTTATTCGCTTTGGGCACTCTTGCAAACAGAACATAGGGAATAGTTATCTTCAACAACTTTCAAGATAAACATTGTGAAGTTGGACTGAATTTGGTAAATTTAGTGCACGCAGGTATAGATGGTGTACCTTCCATGACAGGAAAACATGAAGGGTTTACTGCACAGATAAAAAAGGTATTACAGACCCAGATCATTTCTTTTCATTGTATCTTGTATCAGCAAAATCTCTGTGCTAAAGCTACTATTTTAAGTGACACTTTGGAACAAGTTGTAAGTATTGTTAAGTATATTCATGCAAATGCAACATGGCATCATCAGTTTCATAGCATGCTCAATGAGCATTGAACAATGAGATATTCGGTGTGGATTTGCCATATCATTCTAAAGTGGGTTGGCTATCACAGGGACAGGTGTTAGCCAAAACTTTACTTCTGTTAAGTACAGGTAGTTAAATTTTATGAAGAACAGAATAAGCAATGTGAATTAAGAAAGAAATTTCTACAGGAATGCAGCATTTCTGTGTGATATCATGTCAAACCAAAATGACTTGAATATTTCTTTGCAAGGTAAAACTAAGTCTGTATATGATATGTGGCAAAAAATCCAAGCATTTCAAAAAAAAAAAAAAAAGGTACCTTCTTTCAAAACAATTCTTCAAAAGGAAATTTTGGATGAACATTGTCCCTAGTTAGCAAAGGTCACTGATGAGCAGGATGATATATGCGAATCATTTGAAGAATACACAACTGTTATAGACCTAGCAAGTGGAGAATGCAATGACAGGTTCACTGACTTTGAGAATCATGACACCACATTCAAATTAGCATTTCAACCTCACCTAGTTGATTCCACCAAGGCACCTAAAGAACTACAAATGGAATTGGTTGAGCTCTCAGTAAATGACAATTTAAAGTCATTGTTTAAGGTGAGAAAGATCCAGTTGAAATATGGAAAAATGCAGTAGAATATTCACGCCTTCAGCAATATGCCCCAAAAATGCTTTCTTGCTTTTCAACCATTTATTGCTGAGAATCTACACTCTCCTACCTCACCCAAATCAAGACACCCTTATGGTCACAAGTGACTGACACCCATCTAGAAGGTCAACTGAAACTGTGGACCTCCATGCTGCAACCAAACATTCAAATGCTTTCCAACAAAAAGCAAACACAACAAAGTCATTAAAAGGTTAGTTAACTTTAAAATTAACAAATAGTGTTCATTTTTTATATTATTAAGTACATAGTAGTTAGATTTTAAAAATAATATACATTTTTAAGTATGCCTAATTGAAGTTTGAAGTTTCTTCAATATGGCCTTATTTCATTATAGCTAAATTAATGTGGCCTTCTAATGAGAAAAGGTTTCCTACTCGTGCTCTAGATCTTGGGAAGCCCTGGATTCAGAAAACATCTGATAAACAGACAATAGTATGGATCATTTTATTTTGGGGTATTTTTTTTTTTTTTTTTTCTTTTGAGACAAAGTCTCACTTTGTTGCCCGGGCTACAGTGAGTGCCATGGCATCTGCCTAGCTCACAGCAACCTCAAACTCCTGGGCTTAAGCAATCCTACTTCCTCAGCCTCCCGAGTAGCTGAGACTACAGGCATGTGCCACCACGCCCGGCTAATTTTTTCTATATATTTTTAGTTGTCTGCTAATTTCTTTCTATTTTTAGTAGAGACTGGGTCTCGCTCTTGCTCAGGCTGGTCTCGAACTCCTGAGCTCAAACGATCCACCCACCTTGGCCTCCCAGAGTGCTAGGATTACAGGCATGAGCCACCGTGCCCGGCCTGGGGTATGTTTTATTATTAATTTTACAGTCAAGATTCTAATTTCCTTCAGAACATGGACCAAACAGAGAAGATGATTGGTGGGAATTAGTTCATAGTGTGTGAGTGTTAGGCTTTATATTGCCAGGATATATATCTATATCTATATCTATATCTATCTATCTATATCTATCTATCTATATTTTCTAAATCATTGTCAAATGATACACAGAGAAATAAAATGTAGGAAATCTCCTTTCTAAATTGATTAAATTGTTGCTTACAAACATGCCAGTTTTATGACACATGTTTAACTCCGTTTTATTTCATTCAATTTCTCAGCTATGCTTGTAACAAATGATTACTCCCTTTCTGGAAACACGTTTTTCACTTGACTTCTAGATTACCTTCTGTGTTTTTAGTTTCTCCTTTTACCCTCTTTATCTTGATTCTACTCTTTCCTTCCCTCTCTGTTTGAGTGCCCCAGGGCTCAGTCCTGGAACTCTTTCCACATTGTCTGCCAGTGATTTCACCTAATCATATCCTCCTAAATGACACATGCAAGACTGATAATTCATACACTTATTTCTCTGGTTCAACCCCAGCTTTGAGATCTACATTTGCATATCCCACCCCCTACTCTGCTTCACCAGGAAATGCATATGTAATACGCACCTCAAACTTAACAGGACCAAAACAGAATTTGTGTATCTCTCATTGACCAAAAACTTAAACATTATTCTATTTTATTTCTTCTCCTTAAGTCTCACCAAGAATGTATCAGCAATTCCTATCACTTGTAGTTGAAACAAATCCTTACTCTAAACACTTCTCATTGTGTCTACTATGCATACCCTTTTCAAGCTCCATTATTTCTTTTCCAGAATGCAGAAGTATTAACTGGTCTCCCTGTTTCCATTCTCACCTCCTAAATGCTATCACCACATAACAACCAAAATAAATAAAATATATATCACCTCGTTTCATAAAACTCTTCAATGGCTTTCTACTACCTTTAAAAAGTGTATTTTTCCTAAATATGCTATAATCTTATCCCTTTTGGGCTGCTGAAACAAAATATCATAGAATGGTTAGCGTTTAAACAACAGGAAGTTATCTATCACGGTTCTAGAGGCTGGGAAGTTTAAGATCGAGGCATGGAAAATTCAGTGTTTGGTGAGGGCCATCTTCTGGTTCATAGATGGCACTTTGCAGCTGTATCCTCACTTGGTAGAAAGGGCTTGGCAGCTCACTCAGGCTGCTTTTATAAGGATACTAATCCCGTTTGGGAGAGAAAATCCCCCATGACCTAATTACAACTTGAAGGCCCCACCGCCTAATATTATCACATTGATAATTAAGATTCAACATGCAAATATTGAGGGACACACACATTCAAGCTGCAACAGCTATACGATTCCCTGTTCCCCATGAGTTTTCTATTTTCTTTTCTTTCTTCCTACCTGGGATACTCTTCTCCAAGCAAGATCTTTTCATGTCTTATTCTTTCTATAATTCATTCCCGTTTCTCATATGGACCTGTAGCAATGCCACTTACATGTAAAGGCTCTTACACACCATCCTTCTATAATCTCTCTCTCTCTCATTCTCTAGGTCTCTCACTCTCTCCAACTTAACAGGATCAACGTAGTAGAGGAGAAGGTAATATATATAGAGAGAGCGAGATATTCATATGCATATTTGGATATTAGATATTTATCCTCCTGTCAACACTATGTTACTTCTAGGAACCAGTACCGATACACCCTAGCAACCACAATACTATAGATCCCTTTTACCTATTGTTACATGTTCCAAATTCACATCTGAAATTATATTAGTTATTTGCTCAATTGTCTATATCTCCATTTGGCCTTTCTATTGTTCGCCACTGATACCTAAGATATCATCCAGAAAATAAAAAATACTCAATAAATGTTTTTGAATAAATAGTTGAAAAAATTAATTTTGAGTATAAATAAGGTGGATATCTCCTGCCACAGAAACAGAGCTGCATTGTTTCCAACTTGGAGAGAAGATAAATGATTTTATAACTTGAATAGATACAGAAGTCTCCAAACACTGTAAGTATCCCCAACAAAAAATATTTTCTCAAACTAGAGTGCTGATAAACTTTTTGTTTGAAAGTATGATTTGGAAGTTATTGAAAATTCTTGAATGAAAGAGCTATGTGGTATGCAAAAAAAAGTGAATGAAAGAAACATATGGAGAAAGGTAGGCAAATATATAAATTTTAAAAGATAAGGATCTATGATTGAATCTATCTTAAATTTTAGTGTCACTCAGATATTTTAACTATAGTTTATAAATATATTTAAGGATTCAAACGTTATACACCTATTGTTAATGCTTATTTTTAAAAGAATTATCACTTGAGGAGATATCTGTTGCCCAATTAGATTATTAATACAAAACAATATCAATATCCCTCTATATCTCAAAATATTACATTATGCTTTCATGATAGGATGATTGCCTTGAAATAAAGTTGATATCCTGAGTCGATCTCAACTCATCAGCTAAAGATATTGCGATACTAAACTGCACCTTACATAGCAACTTTTAACTGGTACTGATTCTGTAAGATTGTCTTAATCAATCTCCATATGCTTTAAATCAATTCAGATCCTCATGGGCCTCCCAGGACAGTGAGTAAAAGACCTCAGGAGTCATTTATCTTATATTCAAAGTACTGCTTGGAGCCCCTACGAGGCCTTAGGGGTGGGGAGAGGGTAACCAAGGTCAGGCTTTTCCAACCACTGGTAGGCAGAGAGTGAGGCATAGTTTCACCTTTGCAAACAGATTTTCTCTCCTATCTCTACTGGACAGCTTATTCAAAAAAACTTTGCTGAACAATTACTATACACAGGGTATTGTTTTAAAATTTGGGGATACACAATGTGCAAAACCCAAAACCCCTGACCCATTATTTCCCATACTTACATGGGAGGAAATTGACAACAACAAAAAAATAAGTACCTAAGATATAATATGTCAGATGGGGATAAGTGTTATGGAGAAAAATAAATCATGGGGAAAATATAGGAAATTTTGGTGGCACTAATAATGTTAAATGTATATTAGAAAGTGACATTTGAATAAAGACTTTAGCTATTCAGGTAATAGGTGTCAGGAAGTTCACAGTCAAGGATTCAGGGCCCAGCTGGCTGAGTTTGAGAGACCTGAACTTCCAGGTGTTGGAGTAGCTGATTAAAGAAGCAAGCGGAAAAATAAAAGTAATCAAGCATTTAATCATTACTACAAAAGTAGAAGCCACAAGCTAAAACTGGAAAAGGCTCTGACTCCCCCTGTTCCATTTGACCCCGTAAAACGGCACACAGGTAGAGGGTCAGGTGAATTAGTACAGATGTGGTAGTTTTGTCACCGTCGAAGCGTACTGCCCACCCAAAAAAGGTTCCTTTGGTTTATGGACCTGGGGTTTGGGCCAATAGCTGGGGATGGGGGGAGGACTAGGAGTGTAAAAGTACTGAGTGTTCAGTCAGAGTTGGAAAAAGTGTCCCTGAAGTTCTCTTCTTTCTCTCAATAATGAATTCTTGGCAGAAGAAGACCTCATCCAAAGGCCTTAAATAAAGAGACCTAGGAATGAGGGTGCTTGCGTTAGGAATGCAAATATAAGCGCATAGCTGGCCAGAGGGGCCTGAGTCCTTGACTGCAGCCCCCCCACCTCCCCAGGGACTGCAACGCACTGGCCGTGCACCAAGACTGGTGTGGGGAGGGCAGATTCCCCCCATGAAACCTGTCAGACAAAGTCTTTGTACTTGCTTATGGTGGGCCTGACAAATCAAGTACAGGTATTTGGGCCAGTACCTGGATTCATTAACAGGAAGGAAGGGCATTAAAGATTGAAGGAAAAGCAGGTGAGATATCCCAGAGGGGGAAGCATGGATGAGCTATTAGAAAACAAGCAAGGCAGCAAGAAAGGATGTTTTGAAGCATGTTAGCTGAAATCAGAAAAGTACCAAATTGAATAGAACCTTAGAAACCTCCAGGAGGAATCCAGCTTTTACTGCGATGAAGATGGAAAATTATTGGATGATTTTGTTAAGAGGAATGCCATGGTCTAACTGATGTTTCTCAAAAATTATTCTGACTTGTAAGTTTAAGATAAAGTATGAAAGAGAAGAGGGCAGAAGTGGAGATAATAGTTAAAAGGTTAATGAATTGATCCAGGAAAATAAATGATGGTGGTTTGGACTGGGATGATGAAGTAGAGGTGGTGAAAAATGATGAGATTCACATTATATTTTGAAGGTGAACTGGAAAATTTGCTGGTGGATTAGATGTGAATATAAGAAAAAGAAAGGAGTCAAGATTTGTGCCAAGATCTTTTAGCCTGAGCAACTAGAAGAATGGAGTTCCTGTTACTGGGGTGTGTGTGTGTGTGTGTGTGTGTGTGTGTGTGTGTGTATGCGCGTGCACAACGGTGAGGGTGGGAATCTGCAATTGGGTTTCTGATATCTCTTAGATATGTGATCTGAGATACCCCCTTATCTACTAAGACCCTAAAGTTAAGGAAACCAAAGTTACCTACAGGTCGGGGGGTCAGGGCCTGGCTGGCATTGCAAATTTCTAATTGGAACAAAGAGGCTATTGAACCTCCCAAAAACAATGGGGATCATTCTATCATTCGTATTTCAAGTCTTCTCAAAGAAATCAAGAGTCTCTTGTAGCATCCCTTAAAGAGAATAATTCAATATAAAATGAAAGTCTCCATAAAATGGAAACACCTAAAGAAAATGACACATGCAAAATATTTATAGAGTTGACTGCTCTTCTTTTGCTTATTTCTCTGACCTTGCCCACCACCATTTCTCTCAAAGCACAGACCTTTATCTGCCTAAGATCCAGACTCACCAAAGAGAGTATTGTTTTATCTTCCCCTCCCTGTAAGGCCAAGAATGTAAGCACACTTACACAAACCCTTTCACAAGATAATGTAAAATTAATCTCTCTTCCAAGACATATACATTCTCCCTCCTAACCCTTTATTACCCCACAACAGAATTCAGCCTCTCCCTTCTCCCACAACCTGTTTTGCCAGGTTGGTATATCAACTTTTGGCTCAAGCCCTGGTGGGAACCCAAAGCCTTTTTCACAAGAGAGGATAATACGGTTTGGGATTGGAGAAGACAAGTTCCTGGGACTAGAACATAAAAATGTAAGGGTTGATAGAATTATGAAAGTTGAAATGTTTAAACAGGCTTTATGTAAAGTAGTTTGTCTCCTTTACCTAAATGTTTTATGGGAATGGACATTGTATCTGACCATGGAATGCTTTTCCTACCTGGTACTATAAAACAGAAGGCATGTAAATCCATCCTTGGAACAATATTAATTGGACATGCTAAATGGGAACCATTGAGATTGCCTGAGCTCACATCACACAGTGTACAAGTATAGATTAAAAGCTGGAGTGCTGGGCCGGGCGCGGTGGCTCACGCCTGTAATCCTAGCTCTGGGAGGCCGAGGCGGGTGGATCGCTCGAGGTCAGGAGTTCGAGACCAGCCTGAGCAAGAGTGAGACCCCGTCTCTACTAAAAATAGAAAGAAATTATCTGGCCAACTAAAAATATATATACAAAAAAATTAGCCGGGCATGGTGGCTCATGCCTGTAGTCCCAGCTACTAGGGAGGCTGAGGCAGTAGGATCGCTTAAGCCCAGGAGTCTGAGGTTGCTGTGAGCTAGGCTGATGCCACGGCACTCACTCTAGCCCGGGCAACAAAGTGACACTCTGTCTCAAAAAAAAAAAAAAAAAAAAAAAAAAAAAAGCTGGAGTGCTGGTAGGGACAAATTCTCTACCTGACAGCCCTCTGCGGGGCATTTACGAGGGCATGTGGCAAAAGCATTTAAGCACATCCCAACAATGACTGCGGGGACTTTGGACTAGAGAATTTCCACTTGAGGGGAATTTATTGCCTTGCTATGGGACGTTAACTGAAGCTACCCCTATGACTGAAGGACATAAAATGATATTGACACCTGAAATACCCACACTGTTTGGGGTGATGTCAGAGAAACACTTTAATGGGGATAGCAGTGCCCAGAAGGGCTCCATAATAAAATGGAAATGGTTTCTACAGTATCATGCTACCTGGGGAGTGTAAGGAGGAGATATTCATGAGCAGGGAGTCTCTTTCCCCCTAGGACTGACTCTGGAACTGTGTGAGGAGCTGCTGGATTCTACAGTGCCTTGTAAACAGCTCTCACCTGGCTAACAAAGTGCTTCTGGGTTTGTGGGTGACAGTTCCAAGGTGAATCCTGTTTGGATGGCTGCTGCTCTGATTGAAGAAAAGTCAAGAATACTTTTTTTTTCTTTTGAGATATTTATAGATTACAGCAATTGGGTAAAGTAGCAAATTTTACCTTTTTCTCTACCTGATTTCTCCAAAATTTGGGAACTATGTATGGGTATTCTTATTTTATGACAATACAGTTATTTGCATAAGTTCAATAATAATATGTTTTCTTTTGTAACAGGACACATTGGGGACACTGGTTATTTTACCAAGGGTTTGACTGGAATAGCATATTTTCAGATATGACCAGAATGCTTTGAGGAATCGAGGTTGGCTTTATAGAGCTGATAAGAAACCCTGTGGAAAGACTGGCCTGGTACCTCATCTATATGGTTTCCTTACAAGGTTCCTGACCCTGCGGTAAGTATGTAATGTCACTTTCTGATAGGAAACTCAAGCTATTTGGGGACCTTGAGAAGGGAAGAATTCACCCAATTTGTACAGGTTTTACAAGGACGGTCTGATGGTGAATCCTTTTCTTGGTTTCCTACCTTTGAGGATTTTAAAAAGTCAAATCCAAAATTCCTTATGAAAATTCCAGCAAAGCCAACTTACAAAGAGCCTCTATGGCCAATCTCTATTCTTGCTGCACTTTACACAAATAATCAGGCCAAGTATAACAACACTAACAGTTATTTTGCCTACAAATTCATCTTACTATGATTTATCTTTGGTAGAAAAGGGAGACTGATGAGAAAAAAATTATGTTTCAAAAGACTATAACACATCAGTTATTAAATTCCAGCCCTGAGCACTGTTTTTGAGTTATTATTTGCATATAATTTGGACTGAACCTTGAATTATTCCTGGCTACATCAAGTCTCTAAAGAAGAACTGGGTTTTAATTTTCTTCATGATACTTTTAGTCGGCTCCCTAAAGGAATAAGTTTTTTTTTTTTTCCCTATTCTGGCATAGAAATTCTTTTTTTATTGTAATCCTTTTAAGTATTATATTTCTACCCCTCAAATTATTAATGTTATTTATCTCTTGTTGTTTTAATTCTTCTGAGCAAGCCAAAATTGACAAAACCTGTGACTCTCCCTCCTTTGGAATCCCCCTGGGCCTGATCTATTTTCCATTGCTGACATACTGCAGCTAAAGCTATAGAACATCAAGCACTCTCCCTCCAGGCCCAGGGACAAGCATGGAAAAGATGGGCTTGTGAGATTGTAAGGGCCAGTTTTAAGGGGTGGATTATTACACATGAAAAGGAACCTTTCCCTCACTCTAGAAATCCTTGCCAATGAAACTGCACTGGTCATAACAACTCTGGGGTGTTTGTTCAGTAGCCAATTCATTATATTGCACTTATATTAATACCTACTTGGAATTTGAAACCCGGTTAGACAAAAATCAGACAGCAGACCACCTGGCTCTAACAATTTCCCCCTCCAAGGCCCTGTATTTCACCTATTAGAAAGTGTATTTTCTTGGAGGAATCCAATCTATTTTTGAAAGACTGTTAAAACTGGGTATATTAATCCTATGTCTACTGGGATTTCTCTTTCTCCGAGTTAAACTCTGTACATGCTTCTGTCTCACCTGACTAAGACTGCATCCCCTACTCATATAATGGTTGCTTAACACCTACAAATCCTGACTGAACCAAGATACACTTATTTAATTCTAACATCTAGGTTTTAACACGCTGGCCTGACGTGACCGTCCATGGCCCTGATTGGCTATATGCCTAACTGTCCTGCCCTGGGGCTAGACGGACTCAGAGAAGGAAGTCATACCACTCCGGCTACAACACTGGAAGGCCCAAGGATCCAAAGAAACCCAAGCTACGGTTGGTCAAGTGTGCTGCCTATTGGACAGGCTCTGAACAAAAGCATAGAAATGTGATCTGATACACCTCCTTATCAACTAGGTGGATCCTAAAGTTAAACAATGAAAGTGACCTTTGGGTCAAGAGTTCAGGGCCCAGTTTGCACGGCAAATTTTTGGATTACTACAACTATAAATATAAGACCAACCTCACTCTTGCTACACACCCTAACGATAGGAGCTATTAGATGCCTCAACTCTGATTTCTACACAGACCACTATGACTCTGCTTGGAGACAGGACTGAACTTACAAACATTCTCTTCTGATAAGTAACTTCAGACCATAAGCCAAGTTTTAGCCAGCGTTTGAGGCTGTACACAAATTGTCCTTGTGTCCTGTAGTTTACCTTTTGAACTAAAGAACTAAATTTTACCTCATTTTAATGCTAAAACCATCCCCCAAAGTGAACATGGGATATATGTTACAAATATGGTTTGCCACTGTGCATGAGCTCAGCTCCCCTTATAAATATGAGTAGGTTTTATCTCAAAACTGCTGAATCTATATGACTCTACTGTGTAATACAGGCCTTGTGAGGCATAAAACCCAACCTCCCCTTCCCTCTTTGAAGAAAGACCACCTTTGGTCCAGGCTGGAGAGTATTTCTTCCCAGTTTGCAAACAGTCATCACCAATGAAGATCTCCATTCTACTATAAAGCCATTCTGATCTTTTGGGGGACAGAGATCACAGTGGGGTTGCTTTGTAGGTTAATGGCTATGAGTGATCCTGGACTGCAGGGAAATGACTCAGGCTGAAGATACAAATTTAGAAGTTTTCAGCCTATGGCTGGAATATAATGTAATGGACTGTACAAGACCATGGAGTGGGTGAGTATATAGAGAGAACAAGGTCAAAGATTGAGCCCTGGGGCACATCAATGTGGAGTGGTCCCAAAGTTAATGGTGGTAAGGAGAAAAATAATCCCCAAGGCAAGAAGAAACCCAAAAGAGTGGTTTGGTGTCCTGAATGTAGGTAAAGACAGTATTTCAAAGAAAAAGAGATCAGTTGTACCACATGCTGCTGAAAAGTTGGTATTAACTGCCTCTGAAAACAGCAGTTTATTCTGGGGAAAAAAGTCTGATTGGAATGTGTTCATTAGTTTCTTGGAAGGGAAAAATTGGAGTTTATATCACTTATTCAAGAAGCTTTGCTGTTGAGACAGAGAAATAAAAATGTAGTAGAATAGAGAGGGGTGGGTCCTTTATCCTCTTTAATTTTAAGTGATGGAAGTAATTACAGCCCATTTCTTTGTCAATGGGGATGGTCAAGTATGTAAAAATTTGGTAGTTCATGAAAATGAAGGTAGAATGCCTGTCATACTGCCCTTGAATAAATGAAAGAGATGAATAAATGAAAGAGGTGTTGTCCTTCCATACATGGATAGTTCCTCTAAACTGAGAGGAGAAAAGTCAAATAGGAGTGCAGAGATGCAAGTGTGTGGGCGTATGTGATGGTGGGAGCTTGCTGACGTCATCTTCTGATTGCTGGTTGCTTCTGTTTCCTCAGTGGTGTAGAGACAGTAAGGCTACCAATGCAAGTGAATAAGGGAGAGAAGGTGTTGATGGTTCGAGAAAAGAAAAGATAGGCAGAAGTCATTTCTGACTATCAATAGGACAAATAAAATGTAACAGAAATGCCAATTAACACTTAGAGGCTGCCAAAATTTAATGGTAATGAATGTTCAGTGAAATAAATCAGAATGATTATTTTTTTCTCTAGATGTGATCAGCTGGGTCGTTGCAGACAAGGAATAGGCCAAGAGCTGCATTTAAACAAGGTTAAAGTTTTGCTACATCAGTATAACAAAAAAAAAAAAAAAAAAAAGGATACTTTTGGTGATCTGTTCTCCTAATCTAATTTCCCTTTTCCTCCACCTCACTCCTAAAATTCTCTAGAGAATTTAAAATTTGATGGCTTTGAAATAATTTGGGTTGGAAAATGCAGATCAATTTCCTAGCATCTGAATCCAGGTTATCCAGTCTATTTAAGGCAACACCAGGGAAGAAAACCCCTCTTCTTTGAACATTTTATGATATCTAGTTCGAAACATAATGACAAAAAGTGTCATAGTCTTCTCTTAAAGACTCATGCTAAGATACTAAGTCCCCACCTAATTCATCCACTGGACCTGCAATTCAAATTTCCATCATTGTAATTATCACTAGCTAAATAAAGTAATCTGAGGAGGGGAAAAGCACATTGTTAAATCTTGGTTACACACACACACACGGGAACATGCACACAATTAAGTTGGCAATGAATCTACCCAGGCTTTTAGATAACTATATCCAAATCCAAAGCCATAGCTGCCAAGGGCTGCTGGGAGGCCAAGTTAATTACCTGACAAGGAGAACCCGAAGTTGAACCAAGTAGGGAATCATTAGCATTGAGCATCACTGACCCAGAAGGAAGCCAAAAGCCGGGGCAGAAAGATGACAGAAGAAAATAAATTAAAACATTTCCTTTTTTATTTTCTTAGTGGTGAATCATGTAAATTTTAATTTTTCAGAGTTTGGCCCATCACCCTGAAAAACAACAGTGTTTTTACAGAAGGAGAGAGAAGGCATCTTGTGTGTCTCATCCTCCTTGGGCATGGCATTCAGGTGCAGGCACATCTTTCCAGTGTCTTAACTTTATTATGAGCCAATGTCAAGGCCAAAATCCCACAGGGATATTAAGTCACACCTGAGCTTCCTCCGGTGTCATTCTTTTAGTAGCTACGAAAATTGGCTTATCTGTCCAGGTTAGGTAAACACATCTTTATTATTACAAGGAAAGATAAGAACAGAGAAAAGGTTAAATTACTACCAAGTTGATTTGAATTAACACTAGTACCTGTTTCCTCCAGCTTCAGTTTTAAAATTTAAGCACAGCGTATGTATCCATATATGTGTTCACGTACTTAGAATATTTTTTCAGAGATGAAAGAAAAATAGAAAAAAATGTCTTAGCTAAAAATTTTCCCTAAGCATTTAGGAAAAAATAGGGGGAAGGGTTTTTTTCCAGCCTAACAAATGATGAACAAACAAAAGCTGAACAAACACAGAATGCTGTACTATTGTCAAAGGACTCAGCCTTTAATAATTGATAGTTTGGACCTCTGTTACTAGCAGAGGATTTTTTTAAAAAAAGAATGCATTAAAAATGAATTATTGACATAATATAACACATTATACATCTTAAATAAAAATCTTATTTTTAATTGAAAATTGGCACCTTGCCACTAACTAAACTTGACTTCAAAAGCAACAGCTGTGAAAGCATCTTTATAGTTCTTAATTACCGTAGTAAGTAAACCAACTTTTTTCTTCTTCTTCTTCATAAGGCACTTGTCTAGCTGAGGATAAGATCAAAGTACAAGATGTGGGAAAAGAAATTATGGCCTAGACCATAAATACGAAGTCTAATGAAGTGCCACAAGGAGCCTCAAAGAATAAACTTATACCAGATTTTTTTTTTTTTACATAAAGTCAGATTGTTAACAATCATGCTTAGCAATTAGAATGAGGTTGGGAACACCTTTTGCTCCAACATATCTTTTCTTCTAAAAGACTATTACAAAATTGGAAAAGAAAATGATGTAATATGAGCTCCAGTCTCCTCTGACTACCAGGGTAGGAAGAGAAGAAAGAAAAGAGGAGGAGAATCCATTTCAGTTTCCCCGTGCTTGGCTTTGGGATTTAATTGTGATTCCCAGCTCCAAAATTTCCCTGTATGGTCTAAAGGGATCTCATAAGAAATAGCATAGAGACAAATTAAGAACTTGTTACTGTGCTTTGTGTAAGATGAAGTAGCTTTGGAGAGTCATTTCTTTATTTTCCAATAATAGGAATGGGGCTGCTAACCAAGAAAGAAAAAAGAAATATTGTTCATTCCATACAAAGTTAAAGACGGCTAGCCTTTAAAGCTTTACATATTTATGATAATTTAATGTTCACAAAGAAACTAGAAAATCAGATTTTTTTATATACATGTATATATTCTATTCCAAATGATGCAAACTTAGGCACTTTTTCCAAATGACTGCATTTTTATTAATTAAAAATAAAATAAAATAATAAACAATTCTTACTTCAAGTTAAATAAAATACTATAGTTTCAAACACTTTTTAAAAACTGTTTTAAAATCAATAGAATAATTTCTTGATAAGAGTACTTTCTCTCCTTTACAAATAACCTTGACATTGCACTGTAACACAAAGAAAGAAAGAAGAAAACCTGAAATGTGCTAATATGGAAACATATTATAATGAAAGCACTTGTAATACAATTCCTAGCATGCTGATAGTGTTTTAGAAGGCCCCTAGTGAAATGTTTCTGCAGGAAGCTGGAAGTGACACTATCTACAGGGTAAGAAATGGAGCATTATATTGTGTAAAACAAGAAAAAACCTTCCATTTTTCTCTTTAAATAAAGTACCAAGGCAGGCTGGCACAAGCAGACTAGAAGCCAGTACCTTTTCTGGTGCACCTACAGATCCTAGCACAGTGAGAAAAACGGTGAGGAACTCCCTAGGAATTGATTCAACCATCTTACGTTAGGTCAGATCAGATACAAAGAGATCAGAAATGCGCAAATATGGGAAAAGAGGAGTGTCAGATGGTTGCTGTAATGTCTTATAAATACTAATATTGCTCTGTTTTTAGATATTCATAGGAAGCATTAAGAAAGGAAAAAATACTAATTCTTACATAAATTCACTGGCAAGCATTTTATGAGGAAAAAAATAATTCAAGCTGACACATCTATCCATATTTTGAAAGATTAAGGCATGCAATATTGTACTTTATTTACCATAAATGCTGTGTAAGTTTGAGCAAGTTGCTATCAACATTAGAATAGGGAATTTTAATTAAGTAACAGCTATAGATACTTTTAGTTCATTGCTTACATACTTTTCTTTACCTGGATAATGTAATTTTTACAATCTAATGTGAAATTGGGTGAACGTTAAGCAAACATTTTTTCAGATGATATTAATAAAACATGTTGAAAGACATATTTTTACAAATTAACTTTGTATAAACTCCAAAGTTTCTTTAAATCATCTAGCTAGAAGTTATAAAACCAGTGATACCTCATCTTGTGTTTGGCATTTTTTTCACTTGATATTTGCTACCTACTGATCTGGCAAAGGATTTATTTATCAGTCATGTGGTACAATATGGGGAAAAAATAAAACATTGACTCTGGATCCAAAGAAAATTCTATTTGAACTTGAAAATTCTATTTGAATTTTAATTTTTTTGCTACCTCTTACTAGCTATGTGGCTTTAAGCAGACACCTTCATCTGTATGTATAGTAGGTTCCTTGTCTAAAAACTAATATTAATAATGATATCGTAGATTTATTGAGATGTTAAATTGCATATGTGGAAAACATTAAAGCATAATACTAAAGGCTCATCATATGCTATTTCGTTTCCATGCCTCAATCTTTATAAATGTGAATAAGGTTCTATGTGTTGTCAACAAATATTAGCAACAATCCATGATATTTATGGAACATAAGAGGACCTTAGGATCAAGTACACTGCATATTTTAAATCCTCCTATCTCATTTCTCTCCACTCTACCATTGTAACCAGGTTAACAAGTTACTCAGTAAAAGGGACCAAGCGTTCAAGGTCTAAAATGTTCCTTCACTGCTTACCATGAAAGCAGAAAATCTGAAACGCAAACCAAAAAAGACAAAAAAAAAAAAAAAGAACGAAATCTTGAATACTTGAATAGATGCTCAAACATCAGATAATTTAAACATGGGATCTTTTTTTTTCTTATCTGAGTGCCGGAACTACGCAATTCCATCGAATTCTGCTTAATAATCATTCAAATGATTGATAATCCAAAACAGGATGATCCAGGGGCTTCTATGTTAAGTCAACATTATAAAGCAAGAGGATATTCTGGATAAGACTTTACTGAAAGAATTGCTTTATTCCACCTACAGGTAGCTGTTAAGTGTTTCTGCAAAGCAGTGCTTAAACATTAGCATTTTTTCACTTGAGGGAAAATGAGCACTTGAGGGAGAGGCATTTCTAAGATTCTGGTGTTTGTTTTTCAAACTGTTTACACCCTGAAAAACTGGATTGAGATGCATTCCAACTGTTGTGCAAATATATAACCACAACCACCCCACTCCCCCTGCCAAGTAAGTCAGATGAGTAAATACATACGCTGCGATGAGAGTTGGTATCCCTAACACATTCTTCCCCAGGTTAACTTGCTAGGTTAATTCATCCCTAGGTACTCATTCTTAAACTTCCTTTAATTGGCAATTGAGAGGTATTTCAGCAGACAGGCGTGCTGCAGATACCCTAAAGACAACAAAAGGGGAAAAGTTAACAAGGGGTTCTGAGGCACTGCGACAAGGGTGACAAGGTTTGTTAAGCAGGAATAAAGGGGATGAGCATTGCAGGAGGTATTATGGATTGGCAGCCTTTTCAAAAAGGTCAGCAGCTTCCTTTTATAATTGCTTCCATTCATTTCAATACAGTTTGCTAGAACACTCTAAGGCCAAGAGCTGTCTGAAGACACACTGGTAACCTTCCTTTCATTCAAAATAACTTTTCCTTTAGCATGCTTAAAAAAAATCACATATAAGGAATCCTATTTTAAAAACTTGGCTTAAAATTCTCTTATAAATCTCTAGTAAATTTTGTATGATTCACTTGAGAAAAATAGATGACTTTGGCCCAGGGTGAAAATGCACTTCTATTTTTTTCAAATATGTTATTAATCATCTAAAACTTTTTTGGTCCGGTAGCACAAATATCTTGGCTTTTAGAACATAAAAGTGACCAAATATTAGAGAATATGATTTCAAAAACGTAATTTCCTGATGCTTTTTCTTTTCAAATTCTCCTAGATCTTTCTGGTTTGTTTTCTAATTTAGCAAGCCTGATCCAACTTAAATTAATTTTAGATCGAGCTATGGAGAACAATTTCTAATGCATAGTTTCTTAAATTTTCAGATATAGTTGGGACGTTTCTTTAAAATGTGTTATGTTTAAATTCACCATTCCCAAATTCAGGTTTAGTGGTTCAGGGATGGGGCCCAAGAATCTGCGTTTATATGAGCATCCCACCACCTACATGGTTTTGATGCAGAAGTTTCCTAGACAATTAGAGAAACAATGTATGAAATCTCAAAAGACCAAGAGAAAAAATCAATTTGAAAGAAAAGAGCAGTGTTTATTCTTCTTTTGTAAATTCTATAGCTGATGATATTTAGGCATCAGTATTCCTAAGGTTGCTTTTGGTAAATTTCATCCAAGTCATTATGGTACAATGTGGATAATACTACTAGTCCCAGATATGTCTACTGTGGCAAATAAGACACTGTCATAGGTACTTAACATAAAAGATAAATACATACAGTTTTATAGAAAAGATTTAAAAACAAAGACATTCTGAACATAAAATTATTCTGTTTTCTTTAGTGATAGTCAACAAAAATAGAAAAACAAGATCAGAAGATATCACTTTTGTAAATCATACTTTTATGAGTATTTCTGAGTAGGGTACACTTCCTTTTTTTTTTAATTTTTAAAAAGTTTGTTTCTATATCCCACACTACTCCTTCCTATCGCACCCTATTATACTAACATCGCTTTTGCAAGATTTTTATAATTTGTGTATTCTTACCTGAATTAAAATTACTAGGGCTTACCTCCTACAACAAATTTCCATAGGCTGTTCCGTTCTGTTGGGGGAAGTAAGGCATATTCTTTCCTTTTCCACCCGCAGATATAGCCAGGAGTTGACCGTATGACTTAATCTCAGTCAATTGAAAACCCTGAAAACTTGAATCCTGCTCTAGTGGCAGAGGGATACCTGGAGGTCAGATTTCAAGCAGCAGCCTATATGGTGTGCAAACCACATGATTTCTGATGTGTGCACTTCATGTGGTTCCTGGGGTTTGTGCTCCAGAGCTCCTTTGGCTTCTGCCAATTTTCCAAACTTGGTTTGTCTGCTTTCTACTGATTTTCTGAGTCCAAGTTTGCTTGTAATGATTCTCTTATTGTTTAAAAATACTCAATTTTCCCTCCCTTGTTGCTTTTAACCAAGAATCCTGAATAAAACACTTTGTTTTATTGATTTCTTTTTTCATTGACAAAAGTATGTCTAGTAATGAACACAGATTTGTGTACAACTCAGGGATTATTCATGATCATATCATCAATGATATACTAACAAGGCATTAAGAGTCAAACTCAACATTAAGCAAGAAATTTTAAAGGAAGCAGTTAGGAACATATAAAATTATTTCAGTATGAATTTTAGAACACATAGCTACATCAGGGAAATATCCCCACTCATTGTGGCTCACAGGGCTTCTGGTTTATCCCATTTTTAAAAAGTGTTTGAAAAATTGAGCAAAGTGAGAATCTGTAAATTATGTGGGCCTCAGTTGTGAAGATGTTAGTGAACAAAACTTGAGAATGACTTGCTGAAAACAAATTTTAAGGGTATATAAAGAAAGCTCTCTTTGGTATGCAAAAACAAAAAAAGAATTGAGAAAAGTAAGAGCACTTATCAAATGAAGACACTAATAGCCATGTCCACAGGTACACAAATATTTTTCAGAAATGTGGCCTGTCACGTAATAAGAGTTTTAGAAGGGAAACTAAAATCTACATGAATCAATGAGAAATTGAAGGTCATTGCCACTCTAACAATTGCAGGTCCAGCTAATGTGCTGCCATTGGCTGACCACATCCATAAAGGTGGTACCATGCAACTAGAATTGATGGGTTAGCTAGTTAAAATAACTAAGCTGTTATTTACTTATGATTGGATAAGTAAAGAGATCCCATTCTAAAATCTTCTTTTTTTTTTTTTTTTTTTTGAGACAGAGTCTCGCTTTGTCGCCCGGGCTAGAGTGAGTGCCGTGGCATCAGCCTAGCTCACAGCAACCTCAAACTCCTGGGCTTAAGCGATCCTCCTGCCTCAGCCTCCCGAGTAGCTGAGACTACAGGCATGCGCCACCATGCCCGGCTAATTTTTTCTATATAGATTTTTAGCTGTCCAAATCATTTCTTTCTATTTTTGGTAGAGACGGGGTCTCACTCTTGCTCAGGCTGGTCTCAAACTCCTGACCTCGAGCCATCCACCCGCCTCGGCCTCCCAGAGTGCTAGGATTACAGGCATGAGCCACTGCGCCCGGCCTAAAATCTTCATTTGATTATGGTTAAGCTTATGTCATGGGAAACTTTTAATGTTACAGCAGCTATGATTGTAATTGGACAACCAGTGTCACTCATATTGGCTATTTTATAATGGTGAATACTAGAAAATACTATTAATGGTGACTAAGTGGAGCTTAAACTATCATGGTGAACTAAGGATATTTCAATAGACATGGTAATGAAAAGTAACTGAACGGAAAAGTATTGAATTTAATTTCTAGCTGGTTAGCAACCTAACTGATTTTAAAAAACAAAAAACAAAACTCAAACATAGAAATTACACATTCTTCTATGAGAGCTTGTAAGTGAAGGTATCCAATACAATATATTAAATACATGCCCAAATAAATAAATGAATCTCTGAAATAGAAATAAAAATAATTACCTTCCTCTGTGTAATAGTCAACATGAAATATTCATGAAATATTTCTAAGTATTCCCCTTTTGGGGCAACTGTTAGGAGTTTTATTTTCCCACCCCCTTTGGGATAAGATATGACCATATGACTCAATTTGGCCAATGTATTGTGGAATGTGAAATGGTGTGTCACTTCTGACAGAAACAAAATCAGTGCGTAATACACTATTTTATTGTTGTTATTGCTGTGATTTTAAAATAACTTATTGAGATGAAGCTTCAGTCAACCCAAATTCCTGAGTGCTATAATACAGAGTGAAACCTCTAACTTATCCACAGTGAACATATCTAATGAGCAAGAAATAAGATATATAATTTGAATATTGTCACTGTAGCATAACCTAGCTATTCTCACTGGTACATAGGATTACTGTGAGGGTTAAATGAAATAATCAAGGTTAATAGTAAAATTTTATATGCATGCTATTTTCATTTTACTTCCATAATAGCTTTCCTAGCATTTGAGAATGTAAAGAAATTTAACAACAAAACTGATCCATATAATTTGGCAGAACTCATGCTAAAAGAAATCAAGAGATGGTTCAAGAAATGAGGGAGGGCAAAAATATTCTGTAATTTTTTTAAATATAGTTTTCTTAAATATTTCTTATGATTAAGGTAAGCATTGACATATGTGGTTTTGACCAGAAAAGGAGAAGGTGGGTAAATGTTATTATTTATTAAATTCTAGTTTCAACAGTATGTAACAACATGATAAAATGTGGTAAGAAATATATACTTGTATAATGTTTAAAAATAGTCTCCCTGAATAAGCATGGCAAGACAATTAAGTTCAGTTATGTCCTAGGGAATGATTGAAGAGATTTCCAGTAGGTAGATAATATCTTAAGTTGAATAGGGAAGAAATGTATTTGTCAAAATCTCGAATTTCTGGCACTGAAACAGCAAAATTTTATTCCAGAAATCAGGATATGAAGAGACAAGAATTGATTTGAATTAAGAAATATATATGGAAGTGTTTAGAATAACATGGACTAAAACAAAATTCTCAGACAATATCTCAGTATGTCAAATTGTTTCTATTTTTATGAATTCCTGTTTGATGTACAAAATCTTAAAATAGGAAATAACATTGAAATGATGAAATGGGAATTATTATGCTCATATTGTAAAACAAGAAACTTGGCCTCAGAAAATTTAAGTAACCAGACCATGATTTGAAATAAGGTAAATCCAATCCCAAATTCAAAATTCTATAGTCTCATCAGTTTAGTTATTTCATCATCCATTCTGTTTGAACAACTCAAACAATAGAAGGCATACAAACATATTCTATCAGCAGAAAATTGATAAAAATTTATTCCTTATATTGAGGTGAATCTTGTCTCTCTGAAAATGCCACACATGAATGTTGGAGATACCATTCATATTGAGTCTGAACCATTACACTTGGAAGACTTTCAGATATTTAAATCCAGCTGTAATGTCTGAGCTAAATCTTCTCTTTTCCAGGGTAAACATTTAGAATTGCTTCATATAACAAGACTAATACTCCATCAAAAAAATTCTGGAACTTTTTGTAAAAATGTGCTTGTTTTTTCTTGTACCCATTAACTTTTTTTGACTAAAAACAAATAGGATTCTCCAGGTTTGGTCTAATGAATGCCCTAAAGTTCTTGTGGCTATTGGTGCTATGGTTGCACGATTTAGCACTATCTGCTGTCTGTCCAACTGAAAGTAGCTTTTTATGGCCAGTACCATGGACTCTTTTCTCTACTATTCTATTTCCTCTTAGTCATTCCTGTGTCTCTCAACTTTTGACAAAAATAAAAAACAGAAACAAAATATAAACAACAACAACAACAACATAAAACCAGTATGGTGGGAGAAGAAAACACCAGAATTTTTTTTTTTAAGTTTCAAGAGAAAGAATTAATTGTTACTAGATTAATTTAATTGATAGTTTCATTGGATGATATTACAGGATTCCCTATGTAAATTATTATGGTCAGTCAACTGTGCCACTTACTTCACTCTAGTCATGTTATAATAAATAAATTTATATAAACCATTATTAGTATCCCCCCAAAAAATAATTAAAACAACTGCTCTCAAACTCATTGAACCAATGCCATTAAAAGTAGAAAGATCACACATATGAAATATTGCTGGTCCCCATGAAACAAAATAATACACATTAAAATGATATCCCAGGTTTCTAATTCTTTTCTAGTTTGCCAAATTTAATCCTCTATCAATGATGAAACCATTAGAGCCTTCATTCTATAGATAGTATTTCTTCCTAAGAAAAAATATCCAAGAAAAATGTGATTTATAAATTCAAATTCAAATGATTAGAATTATTTTATCATTCTAATGGTCAATATTTTTTCTCTAAGAATCATGGTAGAGGAATAAGGCATTATACTCTAAGATGCTATATCCAGGGTTATCCCAGAAAAAAACAAACAAACAAACAAACAAACAAAACTGTGAAGTAGGTAAGAGAGTTTTCAAGTTTTCCATTCTTTTGTTGTTTTTCACATTGTCTACCTCAAAGGCAATATTTCCCTACTCCCATCTGGCTTCCATAAGGGACTTTCTTCTCCCCATTATCCAAACTAAAATTCTTCAAGAGTTCAATAGCAATTGGATAATAACTGTTCTGCATCATTATGAACAATTCATCAATCATCAAAGTTTGAACTTGAAAGATTAAAATTTTTATCCAAATCACAGCAAGTAACAAATGAGTGGGTCAGGGGACCTATGTAAGAGTAAATGAACTTTTCACAGAACATTTAAAATCATAGAGTGGATCTACATACTCTCATTTGTCTAATACTTGCAAATAATTTCAGCATTTTAGAAAGGAAACCAGGCCCCTGGATGGCATGCTTGAGTCCTATGCTGACCATATTGAGACCAGAGTGATAAACTTTCCCCCAGGCCTCCCTAAGTTTCAGTGCAGGTGTTACCTGTGGATCCAGTAATGTAAGACCCAGGAACGAGGATTCCCAAGTCAGGACAGATGCAGAAATTCTGCCTATACATGAAGGGAGGAAAATGAGCTACACCTTCTGTGCAGAACCTAGAGGTTATGAGCAGAGTACTATTGGGGGTCTGTACCCCTCACAAGCCTAGGACTGGCCATCACTCTGCATGCCTATGCTAAAATCTCGTGTTTAAGAGCAGAGGGGGCTATGTCCATAGCATTGAGTGGTTGGAGGAGCGAAGGTCACTGTCTCCACAGCCCTTTCTGGGCTCTATTGCTACTTCTGCTCTGGAGTGGGGACACTCTCCTACCTTGTAGACTTCTCTCTGCACTGCCATCTCCACTGGCAGGGGTGCAGACAACTTTGGATCACAAGCTAAGGCTCTTGGGTGCAGAAGAGTGTGTGTTCCACCTTCCTCTGTCTTAAAATTCTTTTATGGCTCTTCCAAGTGCCCTTGGGGCAGCCTGCCATATGGTTCATAACTCCAGGAATACTGGTGCTCTTCTGTGTCTCCCTGTTTCTCTGTGGTTGTCACAGTCCACGTGGGTTCTTTGTGGTTGTTACCATCCATGTGGGTGCTGGGGAATGTTCATGAGATTCAGTGACAGAGAGACTGAAAGGCTGTGACTTCCCCAGCAGGATGGAGGTGGCCAGTGTGTGTGCTGGGAATATGGTGTCTGCCATGTCAGCTTGAATCTGTTGTAGGAGGAAGTCCCCTGACATGGGCCAGAAGCCTGATGCTCTGCTTCCAAGAAGTTCTCAGTCAGCCAATGGTAGCAGTGCCTGGATTCATCAGGGTAGAAGGGCTACCTGACAGATAAGAAGCTGGCAGACTGCTAAAGGTGTGAGGGCAGGAAAAGTAAACACTCCCACCTACCCTTTCCAACGGGCTCCTAACGCCTTGGAATTCAATCTCTGCCAATATCTTGTTCCTTCTTGTTTTACTACTCAAGTTCTTCCTGTGGGATCTCTGGTAAGGGTAAATTTTGGCATGTTTCCCTCAGTATTTCACCTGGGCTAATTTTTTCACCTGAAACTTTTCCTTCTTTTTGGGATGACCTGTTACCTAATGTCTCTAATCAGCCATCTTGCCCCCTCCCTGGATTCATTTTATAGAAATGTGAGTAACTGAGCCAAAAGGGACATTACGGCAAAAACAAAACAAAACAAAAAACAAGAACACAGAAATATTCATAAAATAGTATGGTCTATGTGCATGCATTCCCATCATACTGTGAATTTTTAAGGAAAAAAAGTCTAAAATCTATTTTAATTATTTTGCTTGTGACAATCCATTATTTTATACTGTAAACATACTTTTAAATTCAGTGTTGTGTTAAAATCAACTCTCCTGCTCATTCCATTTCTTTAAAATGCTACTTTAAGCTACTTTTTGCTCATTCTAAATTTAAATATTTGCAAAAAATAGATTACTTATGGCACTTGGCCATTTAAATGTCAGAAGTTCTGTATGTCCACTAAATTAAAACATCCTAATGATTGGCTGTCAAACCTTGGAGAATTTGGCACTGCCTCATATTTCTGTTTATGACAGCTCGCAGAGGGCACACTGTGAACTGCTTCTTTCTGCTTAGGACCCAATTAAGAGTGACAAATGCAGGAGTTTTAATATTCCAAATATAAATGTGTGATATGAAGCCTATATCTAGAGGTGAGGTCACTAACTTATTTTCTAGTGTTCAACATTCTACAACAGGAGAGCTATGGTTTGCTTTGGCATTGTTAAGACTTTAGATTTAGAAGTCAAAATATTGCTTTGCAAAGTAGAAATGAGTCCTGGAGAGTGGATTTGCCTGAAGATGGCAAGAGTGTGATTGGCTTCCATGAAAAATAGATCACGGAGACTTAATTTCTTTGAGAACATTGAGAAAATATAGTAAATATTTAGTGGCCTGGGAAGGTAAACATTCTATAAAGGGATGAATTTTATTTGATTGATATTGGAGAGTTTTCTGGCAGACAAGTATAAAATGATTATAGAAAACAAACAGATTGAAAGAGACCTAAGAGGAAGACATAATCAGTGTTTCTATTTTTTGCCAGTAAGCAACCAACTCTTCCTTACTTGGGTATATTATACAAACCTATGATAGAGCAAGGGAAAAGAACCGAAGATACAATCCTCAATTAAGAGTAATGTTAAAAATGACTGTGATAAACTCTGTACCCAAGCAAAATTATTATAGATAGATGTGCTTCTTTATCGGGACATAGTGCAGTCGTTGAACCCAGTTATCCATCTTTTCACAGTACTTCCCTGTGTCTCCAAGGAAATAATCGGTAACTTCAGGCAGCAAAGGAAAAAAATAACTTGGAGAAGATTAAAACAATCCCTATTGTCACATACTGTGCATTTTGAATTTTGTGATTGCTTGATTTTGTAAGTAATGATAACATCATGACATATATATATATATATATATATATATTCCCTTTACAGTTTCTTATAAACTTGGAGCCTTTATGTAACATACAAAGACATTTTAGAGATGGTCTATACTCTCTAGTTCAAACAGTCCAGGTATTTTGCACTGAAGCCTGATATCCTATTTGTAGTATAAATCCTTTAAAAATCATGGACTTCCCTGTAGTTATAAGGAAGGTAGTTCTCTTTTCTGCCACTAGGCCACTGAGGATACCGATTACCAAGTTTATTACAGTACTTACTTAAGTGTTATCATTTCAGTCACCTCTCTGTTATTCATGAGCTGATTATCTAGGTGTTGGATTACCTCTGTTCCTCCATCTCTTACTTTTTTCCTTTGCTACCTGCCCCGTGCCTATTCCCATGCTTGTTAGCATTTCCACCAGTAGGTGAGCAACAGAAGGAAGGGGAAATGAAATGCCAATCAGTCAATTTTATTACTTGTTAGTGGCCCTTATAGAGGTTTGGTAGAAGAGAAAAATTTAAAATAGTAGTTAAAATTAGATTTGGGGATTATCTACGGCTTTTATTTATTCATGTTCTTCCTCTTGTCTATTAGCATAATCTATGTCTATCGCATTGTACAATTATCTGGAATAAAAATGTGCTTTTAGTGGAGAGAGCAACATTTTATTAATAAAGCTGCATACAGTCTGTAAAACACATTGGGAGCTTTCATTATGGTGGTATAAATATACATGTAAAATATTATGATTAAAAGTGACTACTTAAATAATGTTGGTAGTATTTAATAATTGATATTTGCAACATGAAGAAAGAACCATCCAATGAAATATGCAATATTTAAGGTTTTCACTTGCAGGTTTTCATCTTTTCTAGTTTCTGGTGCTTCCTAGGCATTCAGGTCACTATAATTTCCAGTTTGTAACACATCAGAAAGGCTTAAGCGTAAGGCACTAATAATATCATGTTCTTTTTCCATAGAAAATTCAACATAGAGGTTGCTAACAGATTGTATAGTTCTATAATGCTGATATCATTTTTTTGCATCATCATTTGCCCTCTGTCCCTAAATTGGTAGAGTATCCCTACCTAGGTGCTTTAAGTGGTAGCACATAGTGCAATGAGATGCTCTCATGTTTCAATTACAAATAAACAACCCTGCATACAAGTTCCTAAACCTTTACAAGTGTCTATATTTTTTTGTCTAAGAATATACAGTTCTAGAGTTATTAACTTGGAAATCACTTATCTAATATTTAGCAATTTAGTATAACAATCAGTAGTATATTCTAGCTACAGAGAAAAAAATGATCTACTGCTTATAGATAGCCTGAACTACTAATTACTTTTAAAGTTTTAAGGACCTTTATCTTATAGATTTTTCAAGAGAGTCAATATACATGACACCTTCCTGGTAGAGAAACATTGACCTCTTGAATGAGTGTGTGCTGAGTAAAAGATATTACTCATTTGGAATTATTTGATGGCCTCTAATACTGCTATTTTTCTCAATAATAATTATTATAAGACTAGTACTAGTCAGTAATAATTTACCTGAACCTTTCTTAATTTCTTTTTACCTGGGATAGATAGAATGGCATGGCTGGCAGTGTAGGAATTCTTACCTGAGTCAATGCAGGAGTGACACACACACACACACACAAAAATAAATAAATAAATAAATAAATAAATAAATAAATAAATAAATAAATAAATAAATAAATAAAAAGGCAGAGTAAATAGAACTGCAAATTCCACAGAATAATTAATGGTATAAATAAATTAATAATTAAATAAATATCATCATAAGTTTGTTTTGACATTAACCGTAATGTCAGTAGAAGTTCAGACTTAAGCTATTATGTAAATACATTCCTGTATAAAAATTATTTCTGGCATACCAGGAAGAGATCAAAGATAAAGGAGAATGAAGGTAAAGTTATGAGGCCATAATGTTAGTGATTTCCATTCCATTGAAAGATTCCATATAAAATTTTTCCTGATTTTGACAAAAGTAGATGGCATATACACTAGAAAGATTGCTATGCAGTTTTTCCTTCTGAAATACACCCCAAACCAAACACCACACCTGATGTCCTACCAAAAACACCACCTGCAGTTTCTAGAAGCAGTAGGGGAAAACATTATGCTATTCCTTGGCCCAATATGATGCAGCATGCCAAAATTTGTGTAGCTTTCTAGGTGTTAATGTACTCCTGGGAAAGTAGTGATTGTAGCAGGTTATGGATCTGAAGGTCATGAGTAAAACAGAATGTAGTAAATTGTGGCAGGCAAATTCTGCAACGCCAAGATTAGAGAACTATTTCAATTGTCTGATTGAAGCAATGTTTTAGGACCCATCCAATAGCTACTTGGCCAATTATTTCCTCAGATATATATTGAGTAGACTGACGTGGAGTTGTTTGAATACTTAATTCATTAAGTAAAATAACTTGAGGAAGAATGGAGGTCATTTACTTCCTAAATGTCTGCTACAATGAGACCTTCATATGAACTGTATAATGGTGGTTGGCATCAGTTAAGATTGCCCTCTTGGTAATGTATTTACCACCACTAAAGTGGTGCCACAGATACAGGAAGAGAAATATTCAAAATGAAAATCACAATCATGGCCCAAGAAAGTTTCAGGATTAAACATGGATCGAATATTTTAAAGTTCTTGGAAATTGTTTGGTCTTAACAAGTATCATTTTTGCTCAAATATTTGAGGAGATCTTGTCAGATCATCACTGTAGGTCACAGTCAGTATTGTGAGTAATCCGATAACTCCATGGCATGGCAACAAGGTAACAGCATAAAATTTGAATCTGTACTTTTCTTCCCTGTCAGGTGCATTGTTAGGATTCTCAAAGATTAAACATCTTTTACAGTTCATGCATCTACGGCCTGGAGAATCTAGATCTCAGCCAGGAGCTACTGCATTGTTTTGCCCTTGTTGGACTGCTCTGACCAGTGAGATGAAGTCTGGATGTTTATAAAATTCTCAGGCTAAAGATCTGTGAAGGATGGCCTTTGCTATCATACACTATTCTAGTATCAGTGACAAGTTTACTATTCAGCAATTTTGGTGGCTTCATTTTATGAGAAATATAAAAGACAAAGTGCCTGAAGGAAAATGCCTACCTTGTCCAGTACATGCTAAATTTCAAGTTTTCTGCTAGAATGAGAAATTCCTAAAACCTAAGGCATGCGTTGTGTGATTCGCTGCTATATTCCCAGAGACAACAACAGCGCCTGGCAAAAAGTGGCCTATTTAAAAAAAGAAAAGAAAAATATCGAATGAATAGATGTAGCAGCCGTGGTCAGATGGGGACATCAAAGTGTTAGGTTTCATCAAACTGTAACTTCATATTTCAAAGGCACAATTCCTGTTCCTCCTGAATACGTTGTAGGTGGTTTGGGCCAGAACATATATTTTGAAAAATCAGCCAATGGGTAGATACTGTTTAGAAAATTCCTTTTGTGCTGAACATCTGCTTAAGTTAGATGTGTTTGTTTTGATGATATGTGTTCAAATTTTGTCAGAGTAAGACAAATCATATTAGAAATTCATGAAAATTTAATTCTCATATACCTGGAGTAACTATCCTTTTCTGAAAAGATTGCCTGTTATTGTAGCCAAAATAGTACAGTAAAGGGTAAATAAAAATTGTATCATACCTTTCCCTCACCAAAAAATGAAATATGAGCTATCCTCAATTGTCATAAGATTTCATGAATTGGTTAGAAAAAACTGTATCTAAATAACTGCAGCTTTATTTTCTTAAAGTGAGTTGCTTGGTTAACTGAGTAGTGGTTTGTAGTAGGCAAGGCCCCTCCAGAGCTATGCAAGATTGCCCTTTGGTAACAACGACTAAAGGGAAAGACTGTTAAATCTTTATAGGTATGATGGTCTCCTCTGTTGCCTCCCCACATTTTCATTGGAATGGACAAATAAAACAATATTACTTCAGTTTAGTATTAATGATATTTTTGAGCCCTGTTATATTTAAGAAACAATGCTAGCAATCTTTCAGTTTAGCTGTAGAAATAGACATGTTGATAAATGTCTACAATGTAAATTATATTGTTAAAAACACTTAGCATATACTAATTGTAATGAAAACAGAGAGGAGGCAGCAATTAATTTTCGTCTAAGGACCCATGAGAGGTTCCAAGAGAAAAATCTTTCCCCTGGGAATGCTCATAAGAGACTTTTAAGGTCTTGTAAAGGCAACATAATTCAATTAGACAAACATTTATGAATAGCCATTATGTCTAAGATACTAAGGTAATGTTCAAGGCACTTATGGGGAAGTACAAAGAAGGGGAAAAAAAGCACTCATTTCCATCAAATTGCATGGGATATAATGGAGAAGAAAGACATGCACAAATCTCAATATAACACAGTAATGCTTAGAGGCCATGTAACAGTAAAGAAGGGGAAATTAATTCTAACAGATTATGAAGATTTTCTTATGACATATTGAGTCATTCATTTTATCATTTATGCAAGAAAGTATAAAATAGGTACAGTTCTAGATACGCTTAAGAACACAACAGACATAATAGAACTTACATTATTATCTGGGAGACAATACAATAAGCTGCTAAATAACCAAATAAATAAGAAATCATCTGATGACAAAGCATGCTATTCTGGCAAATAAACTTCAGTTTATAAGACATATTAAATTGAGTAGTCATAGAAAGCTTCTCTGAAGACATAACACTTGAGCTGTGTTCTGATTGACAAGAAGGATCCAATCTTTTTTATATCAGAGGGAAGAGTCTTCTGGGCTTGTCCAAAGGCTTAAGGAAGAAAGGGAAGAGAACAGTTTGGATAGAACAGAGCAAGGAAGAAGGGAGGTAGCTGGTTCAGGGGTCATATGGAGGGTAGAGAAAAACATCACATGGGCCTTTAAAAACTAGAATTAGGCACTTATTTCACATGTCATAGAAAGACATTAGAAAATTTTAAGCAGATACTTTGAAGGATTCTTTTTTTTGCATCTGTGAGGCACATGTAATAATTCTTCAGTAGTCCAGGAAAATATAATGTTTTAAGTTAGAATTGTAACAGTAAAGAACAAAAGAAGTAAATTAAATCAGAATACTTTGGAATTGCCAAGATGATTGGAGTTTTATGATTGAGTAATGGGCAAGTTGGGTATTTAGTCTGATCTTTAAGGATTTCAAGTGGGCAGACAAGAAAAAGTTACTATAAGAGGAAAAAGGAGAGAGTTATTTAGTTTGGCTGGAAGGGGCTTATCCTAGAGGTATAGCTAAGGTTGATAGGAACAGGGTGAGAATATGTAAGGCTACATATCATGTGACTATGTAAAATTTTGGTTGATGTAGAAAAAAGAGGCAAGACTGCTGGGAGTGGTCAGCAGGAAAATGTTACTATCAAGTTTGGTAATTGAGCCTAATTTTCTTATTTTACTCTCAGCATTATATTTTTAAAATTTATTTTTAATTTAATAATATTTAATTTTTGTTAGAGAAAAATCAGAAATTATAAAATAATATGAATATTTAACAATTATAATCCTACAACCTGGAAAAGACCAATCAACATACAAATTTTGAATTTAGGATGTCTTAATTTTCTCTGCAATCATATCACATTCCTTACACAGAATATATATTATTATTTAACTTCTGATATTGAACACATGTTGAAAAATATTAAGGAAAAAACCATAACTGCAATTAAGACTGAAAAGTGCTATCTGTCTTACAAATCACTCCATCAGAAAGGGAATTGATTGGCTCGTAAAATTGGGTGGCTGAGGAATGACTCATAAGAAATAAAACAACATGCCTAGTACCCACATACCAGCCCTATTCTTCTGTATGTGAGCAAGGAAGCCACATAGCAAGTTGCCAGTGAGATGGCTGCACAAATTGCACATCTCCTACTCTCATCCCATCAATCCAGAGGGAAAAGATCTTTCTGGTGGCTTCTATGGAAGTCATTAAATCATTGTCTCTCATTGTCTTAGATTGGCTTACTTGCCTGTTCTTGATCCAACCACTGTGGTTGAAGTGATAGAATTACCCTGATTGTTTTGGCCTAAGTAATACACTTAAGACCCAGGGAAGAAGTACATAAATCCTACCCAAACAACATTTTCTGAGAGTGGGGAAAAAGTTTCATATTCCCCACAATAACATGAGGGTGATTTTTCCATAGGAATGAAAAATGGATTCTGGGCAATGAAACAATAAATGGCTAATTAAACAGAACTTCCAAACTGTGAAAATGCACTGACACATTAATTTTTTCTTTATAGGTTATTGTCATAACAATTTATAGATCCCTTCTATCATTAGTGGGGCCAGGAAAGAACAAAAGTTTACTCTCAAATAGCCTCATGCATTCAATAGAGCATGATCCTCATATGTTATTTTTTATCATTTCTGATTTGTTAAAAAAAAAAGATTAGAAAGCACTATCCTACAATACAAGAAAAGGACAAGATTAATAGAATAAAGAGATATTTTAAAAGTTGAAAGAACCTAGAAACAATATATATATATAAAACAACAAATTATAAAATTAAGTACAAATGCTTCAAGCACCCAGTATATATAAAGACAAAAATTATTAATTTGGCATTTTATTCTTGTTTACTAGAGATACTTCTCAAAAAATGACTTTTGAATGGCAAAAGATAAAGAATGCATTAAAATTTATTAGGCAAATGCAAACAAGAAAAATAAATCAGTGAGGCAAAATTAATATCCCACAAAGTAGAATTCAAAGGAAAAAACACATAAAGTAAGATAGAGAAATTTATTATTTATAAACAGTTAAATTCTCCATGAAAATAGAATTACTTGGAAGTCATTAACTTTTGCCTGTCTTATGTTAATAAAATTACTTCAAAATGTAGAAAATACAATTTTAAAGAAATGCATGGGAACACTGCAAAAGACACAAATGTACTAAAGCATTTTGTATCTTTGAAAAATCAATAGGACTAACAGCAATAACAGTAACAATAACAATAAACATATAGAAAATGTAGTTCACATAATAAATAAGGAAAATTGAATAGGGATACATACAGCTCTATTCTCTCTTTTCAAGCGTCCATGGACAATTTACAGAATTATTTTCAAAGTAATTAAGAAAGGGTTTTAGATAGTTCAATGAGTATTATTCAAAAATGTAAAATTAAAACAACATTTCAAATTTTTATAAGAAATTATCCGAAAAAAGTGTTGGAGTATGATGTCATTGAAAATGGCAGAGTAGGGAACTCCATATCTCTGTGTCCCCCCATTAAAGTAATTATTATTTATATTTATTATTTTTCTTTAGTAGTAGTTGTAGGAAGAACTGTCTGAATCACCTTTTTCAAAACTCTGGAATCTGATTATTCTCCAGCACAGCTATGAGTGTGAACATAGCTGCCAAATTCCTCATGAAATTTGTTGGTACTAGAGGAAGCAAGCAATAGGGGACCTTACGCACAAAGAATTGTGGTAGTGTGCTTTGACATGTCTCTGGTGGCTCCCTGAAAGATCAGCTCAAGGGCTTGCATTTTTTTTTTTGCCCACTTTGGAGCTTTCCAAGGATGAACAGGCTTCCCAGGTGGCATTAGTCAAAAGTATTTAAAAGGAAACATACTGGGTGCAGCTGCCTGTGACAAAGAATAACAGTTGGAACAAGTAGTATTCAAAATGAATAGCCGAGGAAGGAAAAGACTGGAGAAGGAAATACAGATGACCTTTAGACTACATGCAAATAGGAAAGGAAAGCTAAGTCAGAGTTGTAAATGTCCTGGCTAAGCATTATAGAACTGCCTCGATATGAAGAAAATCTAAAATGACTGGGAGAGTATATTTTAAACTCCAAGAATTTAAAGACATCTCTGTCAAATCACTGGCTGAAATATTACTCTAAGAAACAGAGATTTCTGTGGCCACTCACGACAAAGAATGAAGTCTTTACAAAGGTAGTTTAACATTATTAAATAAATAAACAATAACCATAATAAGCAGCAACAACTAAAGGGGTGGGATCTGATTTCAAGATTTATTAGATTATAATATTCAAAATTTCTGATTTAAAAATATATGACACATGAAATGAAACAAGGAAGTATGGCCCATTCATGGGGAAAAAAGTAATAATATAAAATGTAAGAGAAATCCCAGATATTGGATATAGTAGAGAAAACCATTAAATTGAGTTAGATATGCTCAAAGAGCTAAATGAATCCATGAACCAAGAACTAAAGAAAATCAGGAGAATGATGTCTTACCAAATTGAGAATATGCAATGAAGAGATAGCAATGATTTCTCTTAGTTGGATACAAATATAAATTCTGGAACAGAAAAGTACAATAATTGAAGTGAAAAAAATCACTAAAAAGGATCAACTGCAAATTTGAGCAGATAGAAGAAAAAATTGGAGAACTTAAAGATAGGTCAATTGATATTATCTGACTTGAGGAACAGAAAGAAAAAAAAAAGAATTAAGACAAATAAATAAAGCCTAAGAGACATGTGAGACATCATCAAGTGTACTAGCATATTTATAATAAGAGTTCTAGAGGAGAGTAAAGCAAAAAGAGAGAAAAAAATTTGAAGAAATAATGACCTAAACTTTCCAAAATTTGATGGAAGACATAAATCTACACATACAAATAGGTCAATTAACTCTAAAATAAATTCAAAAAGATCCATACTGAAGCACATTACAGTCAAATTGTTGACAGACAAAGAAAGAAACTTGAAAGCAGAAAGCAAAGTAAGTCACCATATGAAAGGCGTCCTCTGTTTCAAGCAATGTGGAAGAATGGGAAGCCCCAGATCGTGGTGTTCCCTACAGAGACAAAAACTTAACAACAATATACTGTCCAAAAAGCCTTTATGAGAATTCCAGAAACCAATTAAGAAGTTGCAGTACCCCAGGCAAGCACAAAGCAAAGAACAGCCATATTGAAACAAGTAAGAAAAGCTGTTTCATTTCACCCATGATTGCTCCAGCTGAAAGCTAGCCTAGCTCAGCAAAACTCCCAACACATGACATCTCCCTTGGGAAGGGAAAAGAATAATTGAACTTACATTTAATGCTAAAGGGAGTCCTACAAGTTGAAAAGAAAAGACACTAGACACTAACTCAAAGTCATATAAAGAAATAAAGATCTCAGTAATGGTAAATGCATGGGAAATTATAGATAGTATTATTGTAACCATGGTTTGTAGCTCTATTTTTTATTTTCTATATAATTTAAGACTAACACTTTTTTGGAGAAAGCAATTATGATTATAAAATGTAGTATTATTGTGACTTTGGTTTATAACTCCTCATTTTTGTACATAATTTAAGAGACTAATGCATTTTTCAAAATTATTGGTGTATGTTTTGGGCACACAATATGTAAAGATGTAATTTTGTGACATCAAAAACTGAAATGAGTGTGAACGGAGAATGTAAAGAAACAGAGATTTTAAATATAATTTCAGTTAGGCTGATATAAATCCAAATTAATATGTTTTAGCTTTAGGATAGTAAATGTAATCCTTGCATTAACCACAAAGAAAATAGCTATAGATTATACACAAAAGAAAATGAAAAGAGAATTTGAGTGTTTCACTACAAAAGAAGATAGTAAATGTAGGAAATAAAGAGAAAAAAAGTTATAAATATTAAGAAGCAAACAAAAAATGACACAATTAAGCCTATCTTTATTAGTCAGTTTTCAAAAGGAAAAAAAAATGACACATCGTACAACATGAATAAATCTTGAGGACATTATGCTCAGTAAAATAAGCCAGCCACAAAAAGATAAATACTGTAGGATTCTAACTGCATGTGCTACTCAGAGTAGTCAAAATCATAGGTAAGGAAAGTAGAATGGTAGTTGCCAAGGGATACAGGGAAGGAGTAATGGGAGTTATTTTTAATGAGATATGGACTTTCAGTTTTGCAAAATGATATGAGATCTGGAGATGGTGATCGATCATGGATGGACAACAATTTATATGTACTTAATGCTACTAAATTATCCTTAAGATGGCTAAAATAATAAATTTTAATTTATGTATATTATACCACAATATAAAAAAGAAATAAACCACTCAACCAAATAGGAATATAAGGAAATTATGTCAACATAATAAAGGCCATATATGAAAAACATATAGCTAACATCACATTCAATGATGGAAGCTAAAAGCTTTTTTTCTAAGATCAGGAAAAAATCATGGATGTCCACTATGAATAGTTCTATTCAATATATGACTGAAAGTCCTAGCCACAGCAATTAAGGGAAAAAAGGCATCCATTTAAAATGGAGAAGTAAAATTATCTATGTTCACAGATATTATCTCATTTATAGAAAACCCTGATGACTCAACAAAAATAATGTTATGACTAATAAAAAATTTCAGCAAAGTTGCAGGATATAAAATCAACATACAAAAAATAAGTTGTATTTTCATATACTAACAATGAATAACCTGAAAAAAATTAAGGAAACAATCCTATTTACAATAGCATCAAAAAGATTAAAATATTTGGGTATAAACCAATCTAAGTATGCAAAAGGCCTGCACACTGAAAACTAAAAAACATTGCTGAAATAAATTTTAAAAAGAAATAAATATACGGAGAGACAGCCCATGTTCATGGATCATAAGATTTAATATTGTTAAAATGTCCATATTACCAAAATCAACCTACAGATTATATGTAATCTCTATCAAAATGCCAATAGCATGATTTGCAGAAATCAGGAAAAAATTCTAAAATTCTTACAGAATCTCAAACGGCCTCACATAGGTAAAACAATCTTGAAAAATAAAAACAAAGATGGAGGACTTATACTTCCTTATTTCAAAACATATCATAAAGCTACAATAATCAAACATTATGTTACTGGCATAAAAGCACACACACAGATGAATGGAACAAAATAGAGCATCAAGAAGTAAACCCTCATGAATATGGTGAAATTATCTTTGACAAGGATGCTAAGACTAAAAATTATGGAAAGGATAGTCTCTTCAACAAATGTTTTGGGGAAAACTGTATATCTCCATGCAAGAGCAATGTTGGACCCTTACCTTATACCATATATAAAAGTTAACTCAAAATGGAATAAAGATATAACTGTAAGACCTAAAACTATAAAAATACTAAAAGAAAATATAGAAGAAAAAATTCATGACATTGGATGTGGCAATGATTTTTTGGATATGACACCAAAAACACAGGGAGCAAAACCAAAAATAAGCAAATTGGCTTATATAAAATTTAAAAATATATTTTGTAAAGCAAATGAAACAATCACAGAGTAAAAGTCAACCTATGAAATGGGAGAAAATGTTTGCAAACTACACATTTGATAAGGAATGAATATGTTAAGGAATTCCTCCAAGTCAACAACAATAACAAAAATCAAATAACTTAAAAAATTGGCAAAGGACTTGAATTGATATTTCTTCAAATGAAATATATAAATTGCCAACCATAGCATAAAAAGATGTTCACCATCACTAAGCATCAGGAAAATGCAAATTAAAAGCACAATGAGATATTATCCCACACCTGTTAGGATAGTAGTTATTAAAAAAATAAAATATAAGTTATGAAGATGATGTGGAGAAATTGGAACCCTTGTGCACTGTTGGTGAGAATATAAAATAGTATAGCAACTATGGATAACAATATGGATATTTCTTAAAAAAATAAAATAGAATTATCATATGATCCAGCAATTCCATTTCTGTTTATATATTCTGAAGAATTGAAAAGAAGATCTTGAAGGGAGACTTGCACCCACATGTTTACTACAGCATTATTTACAACAGCCAACAACTGGAAGCAACCTAAATTTCCAGGGTATATATATGCCACAATTTGTTAACCCACTTATGTGTTGATGGGTATTTTGATTGTTTTCACGTCTTTGCAATTGTGAATTGTGCTGCAATAAACAATTGAGTGAAAGTGTTTTTTTAATAAAATGGCTTTTTTTCCTCTTGGTAAATACCCAGTAGTGGGATTCCTCGATTAAATGGTGGGTCTACTTTTAGTTCTTTGAGGTATCTCCATACTACTTTCCATAGAGGCTTTTTCCATGTTGGTTGTCCCCCTCAGGGTTGCTTTTGACTCTCATGTTAGGCCTTGTCACACAATCCCATATTTTTTGTAGATTTTGCTCTTTTCTCTTATTTCTCTGCTCTATCTCTGTGACTGACTTATTTAATTGAAAGGTGTTATCTTCAATCCCTGAGATTCTTCCTTCTGTTTGATCAACCCTGTTCTTGAGGCTTTCCACTGTGTTTTGCAATTTCTTTAATAAATTCTTTATTTCCAGAAGTTTGGTTTGATTTTTCTTTCTTTAATATTTCAATTTCTTTAGTGAATTTTTCTTCCAAGTCCTGGATTTTGTTTTGTGGTTTCTTTGTGTTGGTTATCCATTTTCTCTTGCATATCATTCAGTTTACTTACAATCCATGTTTGGAATTCTTCTGTCATTTTAATGTTCTGAATTTGGCTGATGTCCATTGCTAGAGAGCTGGTGTTCCCCTTTGGGGGTGTGCTTTCTGTTTGATTCTTCATACTTCCAGAATTCTTTCACTGATTCCTTCCCATCTGGATCAGCTGTTATTTCTTACCTTTAGATTTTCATTTGAACAATGACATGCCCTGTTTAGTCTCTGAGCCAGTAGGTGATGTTTATGATTGAGATTCTACCACACCCTGTATTATGAGTCAGTAGATGCAGCAAAATGGTGTGCAAATTGACCTCCCTGTCAGTATGTGATGCTTGCTGGGAGGGGCAAGTTTCAGTGTTGTTTTTGGTTTCTGTAACCAGCTTTTGTTCCTCTAGAGAGGCACTCTAGTGCCTCAGGTGGTGGGTGGGGCCCTAGGACTTTCAGGTGTGTCCTTATTCTCCACCTCAGTGGGGTAGGAGGGGAAGTCAGGCTGGGTGGGTCTGGGTTGGGTGAGCATGCACTCAAGCTCCACAAGTGCTGTTAGTAGGGGTCAAAGCTCTGTTCTCTTCCTCTGGGCAAAGCTGCCAGGGAGGGGCTTAGATGACCCCACTCAGCTGAAATGTCTGCATGGGGGTGGGGGCCGTCTGAGACCCGCAGTCTGGAACAGACTTCGGTTCTTTCCACCCTCCCCTATTCTGTGGTTTCTCCTGGTTCTCTGCCAGCAGGCAGGACCTCAAGCCAGTGGATCTTCCCTGGCTGTGATTCCGGCCAGTGGGTCCCTGCCCAGGAACACAGCCTGAGCTGTGAGCATAGCCCTCCCATCAGAGGAGGGTTGCCCCTGAAGTACACTGATCTGCCCCTGAAGGGGCACACAGCTCAGTAGGTTCATTCACAAACATCCCTTCTGTGCTCCCAGGCAATGCGATGGAGACCTGGGTGTACCGGATATAGTCTGCAGGCCTGTCCTCCAGCCCTGGAGATCAATCCCTGACCTTGCCTGGGAGAGGATGCTGGTCTCAAGTCACCCACGGGGTACTTAAGTTGGATCGATGTCTCTCTGCCTCAGGATTTGCCCCGCTCTCCTAGAGTAACCAGACAAGCAGCACCTGGGAGGGCTGGCGGGTAGGGAGCTCACAGTCTGAGTACCCCTCAGTCCACTCTAGGGCCCCAAAAGGAAAAGTCCCATTCCCTGCAAATGCCTCTGGGCGGTGAGTAAATTGTCTCTCTCAGAAGCGGTGGGTAGGGAAGGGGAAAGGGAGAATGAAACAAAATGGTGCCTGCCAATCAGCTTGGGTCTGAGAGCAGGAGGTGCCCAGAGGGAGCTGGGAGCCTGGTGCCCTGTCCGCAAGAGGCTCACCGCTCAATGGCAGCAGCTGTCTCTGGGCTGGTGTTGGCAGGTGTCTCCAACCGCTCAAGAGCCCAACAGCAGTCTGACATGCAAGGGAGGGGAAATTTAACTGCTCCACCTACCCTTGTCACTGGTCTCCATGCCTCTCCGTGGCCTTTCTCCTTTCAGTTCTCCTCCACAACTTCTTCCTGTGGAGTCTCCTGTAGTTTCAAGCACCCTTCCTTCTGACTCTTATCTCCTCTATATTTGTCTGTCTTTTTTTTTTTTTTTTTTTTTCCACTTTCTTCTAAAAACTATCTTTCTTGCAGCGACACTCTGGCTGGCGGTTTTTGTCGTCTGCCATCTTGAGAGTCTATTTTTTAAATTTTAATTTTTTATGTTGCAGTATTATTATTGATACTAAGCAAGTTTTAATCTACTCAAGAATATATTTCTAGTTAAGATATTTCTTAATAATGTACTATCATCATTGAGGCAGGAGTCTCCTAATATCTGCCATACCAGAAATCTTGTCTTCTGAAATTATGCTAACTTATTAAATCCCAAGGTATTTATTATATCATTAGAGTAAATAAGATGCAACAACTATAATTAAAATATTGTCAAAGGGAAATAAATAGAAAATAAATAATGATAAAATAATAATAACAATGATAACAGTAAATCATTTATATGTACCAGAAACACTGTTCTAAGAACATCATATGTATCCTCTCATCTAATTCTCATGAGACCCTATGGGATAGATACTATTTTCCCCATTTCCTACATAAGAAAATTGTGGAACAGTGAAATCACATAAGTTGCACGAAATTTCACTACTCATTAGTGGTGGCACTGGGATTTGAGCCCTGGTCTTTCACATCCCAGAACTTGCACTCCAATAAGAAGTTTGAGAACTTCATTTCAAAAATCACTCTACTCAATCCTGGTTCCATCATTTACTTGCTCTACAATCCGGTACCTAAATTTCAGATAAAGTTTGACACAGAGACTACAGATGAGAAAATTCATAAAAAGCACTAAAGAAACACCTGTCATATGTTACATGCTAGTTACAAGTAACATAAAAACATTAAGAATTACATTATTGTTGTTATCATTGTTCAAATTTGCTTATTCACTTGAAAAACTATTTAGATTTTGCCACTCACAATATTTTACATTAACTTATATTTCCTTTGTATTAGACATTTGGAAGCAGATTGTATCGGGAAATGAGTAATTTCCCCAAATTACATAATCTATAAAAATAAGTTTGCAAAATTTAAGTCCACAAAATTTAGCATTGCAGTAAGCAACTGAATGGCAGCTCCCTGTTCCCAGAAAAAATAAGTGTTTGTAGACCTTTTTAATTTTTGGTGCCTGCTTTGTTCACACTCAATGAAAGAATTTGGATGTTTGAGAGAAAGGTGATTTAGACTGCATTTACATGCAGAACTAGTTCAATTATTATGAGGGTCAAGTCATTCAAAACCCAGTTTTGACAGAACCTAGATTGCTAAAGTAGTCTTCTTTAAGATGAGTATGGTTTGAGACCTTAAATATTCATCATTAATAAAAATTCCATGACATTTTTCAAAAGAACATTTGCCCAGGTCATTTGACCAGATGCCAAGTTAAATCATTAAGGCATGGCCAACTGCCATTTCATTTTTCTTTTTTCACTTAATATCATAGATTTTTTCTAATTTAAAGGAACCTTAGATATCATTTTTCTTGAGCAGAGAATTTACAAGTGAATTTCAGAACTTCAGAAAGTTCCTTTTCCAAAACTACAAATGTTGAAGTCATTAAAAATCTCTCCTTGGGATAGTTATGGTTGATAGGGAGGAGTGCGTCTGAGTTTTTAATATCTAAATTATGGGTAAAATTTTCCATTTAAAAATCTTCCAATGAATAAGACAAAGCCATTTTTATTTTTGTCTGTTTGTTGTTGTTGTATTGTGGTTGCTGTTGTTTTTTAATGAATACAAATTATACCACAATCCATTTGATAGAGTTACTTTGTTGATTTTCTATTTTATCATAATTTCATAGAAAGAAATGCAGCATAATTTTTTACTTATCCACACATTTTAATAACCTTTACCATTTCTCATTAATCAGATGTAAGGTGAATCCTTTTCAATCTGTTTCCGGATATAATAAGAATAGGCTTTGTTTCACATCCCACATAGTATACATTCATGCTTTGCTACCATAATAATTTTTTGATGCTACATCATCAGTTTTGATAGTTTGTTTGCATATGGAAGAAAATTAGTGATACTGAATTTCAATGGTGCCTAGATATGATTTTAAAGATGCAACTAGAGTTAAGGAATAACTTTCTTAAAGAAATGAAAATGAAGATTGGCTTGAAAATATGCTGTTAACTAAATTCTATCTTAAATTTTATGTATGTTGAATTAATATATCATTCTTATTATAATTGGAAATACGTTTATTATCTAGTGGTAAAATATCTATAAGTTAGTTTCCTCCCTTCTATATTTTAGGACTTTCAATATGTTGAGTCTTCAGTGTACAGATGCCTACTATGTGCCACTTGCAAATATTCATGTTTCAAAATGTGATGATTCTATCCCACTACATGAAATAGGACTGCAGTCCCCAACCCCTGGGCTGTGAACCAGTACTGGTTGGAATGTAGTCTGTTAGGAGCAGGCTGCACACCCGGAGGTGAACAGCAGTGAGCAAGCAAAGCTTCATCTGTATTTACGGCCACTTCCCATTGCTCACATCACCCCATAAGTTCTGCCTCCTGTTAGATCAATGGTGGCATTAGATTCTCATAGGAGCATAAACCCTACTGTAAACTGCACAGGCAAAGGATCTAGGTTGCTCTTTATGAGAATCTAATGCCTGATGATCTGAGATGTAGCTGAGGCAGTGATGCTGGTGCTGGGGAGCAGCTGCAAATACAGATGATCATTAGCAGAGAGGTTTGACACACAGAGACCATAATAAATCAATTGCTTGCAGACTCATATCAAAACCTTATCAGTGAGTGGCAAGTGACAATGTAATAATAATAGAAATAAAGTGCACAATAAATGTAATGTGCTTGAATCAATCCTGAAATCATCCCCCCTGGTCCCCCAGTCCATGGAAACATTGTCTTCCATGAAACCTGTCCCTGGTGCCAAAAAGGTTGGGAACCACTGCATGGGACTTGTTGAAATGCAACTTGTCTTTAAGGACTCAGATGATATTTTAACCTTTTTTTCTTTTCCTTCTCTAGCCCTCAAAACTAATCTTCCCTTCCTTAGGTTTCCTTATAACTTTATGAACAACTATCTCTTGCATATTATTTTCTCCAATGCAACCTTTTAATGAAATTATTAATCTTGCCAACTTTCTGTTCTGACACATATGCATGGACATTCTCATTTCTATAGAAAATGTGAAACTACCATGTCACTAGGCAAAACTCAAAACTCTGTAAATATTCTTTCAGTTACTCCTTTGTGTAGTGGAAAAGGTCTCTAAGAGAATGATGATCATCTATGAGTAATGATTATCCAACCAGAAGTGAATCATGGCCTGGCAGGACCTCAAGACCTTGGCTGATGAGTTTTTTTAAGTATCTTAAAAATCAGTGAGTCTAATATGACAATGAAATTCCTTAGGGAGCCATTGAGTCTTCTGGGATTTACAGAGAATGTTTGGGAGACAAATTTTTGGGGAATCCACTGAGTACAGCTCAAACTCCTGCTCAGTTTCTGAAGGAGGTGAGTTCTATTGATGCCACACTCATATCTGCTTCCACCGCTGATCTGCCCCTTCGACCCCGTGGGCTGTGTGTGGGAGGCTGTGCAGGACGACCTTGTGGTCCAAAGGGCAGCTCACTCTGAGCTCACCATTCACTTGCTTACATTGCGTTCCCTGGGATTTCGGTTCCTATCAGGACTTGTTTTCAACCCTTTATCTAAAAGAGCTCTCTTGCTCCTTATCACATATTATTTTATAATAACATAGCTAATATTTATTGAGTGCTTACTCTGCCAGGCACAGTTTTAAGTGCTTTAAATGCACTACTTCATTTAATATTTTTATGCCTCTGATTAAAGGTTTAATTTCTATAGTTTCCCATCAATTGTTGTCACTTATCAATTCAACAAGTAAAACAACCATCTCTGTGTGTGTGTGTGTGTGTGTGTGTGTGTGTATCTTACACTGGGCATTTATGCTATGTTTAAGGATTAGAAGCTCAAAGATTTCTAAAGCAGTATAATTGGTCACAAAATAATAATATTATAACAAAGAATACAATTTTATAATCTATATGATATAGAGCCATAAATAACATCAAGAAGGTGAGTATAAAATGTGTGGCATGATGGCAAAGTCTACAACATTTATGCAATATCTTTTATGTGCCATGCACGTTATAGAGTTTAACTTGTAAGTTTCATGAGTATACTAGTAGATAACCTTTGTTAGTCTTCTGTATTGACAAAGAAATTGAGATTAGAGAAGTTGAGTCATTTCACAAAGTCACATGTCTAGTAACTAGAGAATAAAAATTAAAATCTAATTCTTTCTATTTTTATGATATCCATTGGATTCTTTGCTTGAGAGGATTGAGGAAGGCTTCGAGAGAAAGGATGTAGGATTTTAATAGTAAGAAAGGAAAGAAAGGGAATTCTCAGAAGATTGGATATTCCTAGTCAAGTTCAGGCTCTGAATCTATTGTGAGCCTGAATTAGAACCGAGACATCTCTTTTCTGTGGATATAATATAGCTGAAGTCTTGCCTTTTAAGAAAACCATTCCAGTTAGTTAAAATAATGCAGACATAAGTACTGTTTCTCACATGACTATATATATATATATATGGTTTTATAAAACGAAAACCCTTCTCAACTTCTACAGTAGTAATTTCTTTAGTGAACTAGAAGTTACTTAATAGGTCAAATGGTTAATGAATCTTTCAAAAGTTTCTAATTTGTGCTCTACTTGCAGCGAAGTCATTAAAAGGATATGATTTCTTATATATCATGATGAGGATTTATTACAGTTAAATGAATGTAGTAATGTTCACAACTTTACTCAATCTGTGTTTGTTGACTGCTTTATAGAGCATGTGCCATTTATTGATTTATTTTTTAGATTTATAAAATGGCCTTTTCCTTTAAGACACAAGAATAAGAATGCCATTGATTGTACTAGGACACAGGCATGCACATATATATGCCTAAGACACACAGACACACACACACAATTCTACATTAAAAATAGACCCAAAACATAATGTTACTTTGTTTTTTGCCAGAATAATTACTTTGTTCTTTGCCAGAATGATTACATTTTAGTAGAATAACCAAGAGACTCTTAATATTAAAAGGAATGATGATAATATGATTATAATCTACATGAAGAAGGTAAGAGCATTTTAAAATCTATATGAGTAGCCACTTGAAGATTTGTTTTCTTAGAAAATAGTAATAGCTATAACCATATACTTTTTTGAAAATAAATTCTTTAAAACTTGAGACAGAAGAACCAGAGAATACTAAATCTGGGCCACGTCAGGGTTTATTCCGTCAATTATAAAACAAAATTGGCCTATACATAAGTAAAGTACACAAAATTTTAATTTTAATGCCCATTAACCCATTCTCTCAACAAATATTTATTAGGCTCTAGATATAATGGTACTATTTTTATGAATAACATTCATACCTAGCATTAATTATGCAGGTACTGTATGGTAAGAACTGTCATAGAAACTGGGAATGTGTAAGAAAGAACATACACAAAATCTCTACCGTGAAAGCAGAACTAAATTGTCCCCCCATGTATTATGTTGCATTGTTAGTAGAGTTCTTTGGAAATTAAGATTTTATGGTTAATTGGATTTTTTGATTTAAAATATTTGCATTGTTGAAAACATTTAATGAAACATGTTTGTCTCTCCCCACTAAGTGTGCATAGGATGATAAATGCAATTTAAATTCCCTTAACAGTTACAGGCTCTATAGTGTCTCATAAAAAATACCTAAATATTAAATTTAAGTAGATAGGTACTACAATTAATGGTAAAAGAAATATACATTCATATTCTGTAATTATATAAAAATGTGTTTTACCAAAATATGAAGCTTTACCTCAGCTGCCTTTCCATTACGTTGCAGTTTTGTCTTTAGAGTAAATTTTATGCAATAATCTTACTTTAAGATAATCATATTCTATCATAAATCTACTTATTTGAATTCAGAGTAAGCAGAAGGTGATTTTTATGATGATCAATATTTTTCAAGAACATTCTGCATGTAGCTGTTTAACTTTCCATGCAAATGTAAGGAGTACACAGATAATTTCTGCAGCCCAGTTCATCATGTGATTCTTTTTCTCCCCAAGTGAGGTATGGAAGGTACTTTTTGAATTTGGGTTCCTTTTGAATTTGTTTCTAGATTCTAATAAATGTGTAATAAAAATACTGCTAGACTTTTAGTACCATGTTATAAATTATGCTTTCTTTTTAATCTGTTGATGCTTAGAAGGTCTTCAAACTCAAAGGCTAACTCCTCTCCTGACTTTTGGGTGAGATATCAAATTTATTTGGGGATTTTTGTGTTGTTGTATGTTTTCAGACCCTAATCTGATGAATGTTTCTCAAATTCCTTAACTGGGGAAAATATTTATACTTGCTATTAGGATTAACCCTATCTGATCTGTTTAGTACTATCTTCTGGAAGCTCAAGAATGCAAGAAGATAGGGGTTACACTGGATAGAAAGAAAAACATTGCTGGTGCTCTATGGGAAGTATTGCATTTTAACAGAGGCAATTAATAATATAATACTTTGCTTTTATTGTAATATTAATATATTGTATAAAAGAATCAGAGGACGTTTTAAAACTGGGCAAGACCCAAGCTCTTATCTAACAGATGAGGAAACTGAACCTGAATTGGCTTAGCTAAACAAAGATCACATGGCTGGTGAATGGAAGAGCAGAGTAGACTGATATTCTCTTACTTCTGAGTATTCAAATGCTTTTCCACTGGACTACAGTCTTCCTGCAATACAAATTACAGCCTTGGCAACTTAAATTCCAGGATGAGACCAGCGATTTTATTGAGTCTTGATTTTCTTTTTCCTTCAAGCTTGAGGGGAGCAAAGGAAGGACCCCTCTCTTTAAAAGATATATTTCAAAACACCATTTGAGGTTTATACATAATGCAGTCTTCTAGAAATTAACTTTATTATTCATCTAAATTTCAAATAGAAATTTGATGTAAGGAAAAATAAAAACAAAAGAAAATAAATATGATTGTTTCTATAATAGCACAGTCTTTGTCATTTTTAGTGTTGGATATGAGATAAATTTATTTCTTTAGAAAGATTACTATATTCAAATGAAAAATGATTCTTCCTCTATGAACACTTTAAAAATTTAATTGAGATAAAAAAAATTACTTCTTTCCTATCAGAGGGAATTTTGTAACCTGAGCAACTCCGTATATTTGTGACTAAGCAAGGACCTTTGTCCAATTAAAAAAAAATTGGAACTATTTCATTGCTTTGCTCATTGCACTATAACCAACACAAATTAAACCTGTCAATTACAAGCATATGAACGTCCTTTAGTATCAAAGAGAATAACAAAATGCTACACTTTAATGAGTTATGGCTAAGGCCAATTGCTGTTTAATTCTCAGATGACATAACATCTTTGTATTGATGCTTTCTGTGTGTTTCAATTTGGTAGTTATCACTTATAGATTTACTGTGCCCCTTTCAGAATGTAAAAAGTATGAGTAAACCTAAAACATTTAACCATACAACAACAAAAATAACAGAGAAAAAACACGCTTTGCAAAGTGTCAAGCATGCAGCCTTAACCTTAGCAAGATTCTGCACAATTGGAAATGAGACTCATATGGCATCATGAAGACCGGAAAGTATAAAAACAAATCAAAATATCTGCTAGCTTACAGCTGTCACATATCATTTAGTTCATGTTTTAGGAAGACACACTAATAGAAATTCACACTTCCAAAGACATAAACCAAGTTAGTAAAGAACTTCACTATGATATATTGTACAAGAAAAAATAAAAAACTCAAGGAATGTTTACTTTTAGATATTTATCAGTTGTGTAAGTATTGTTCTAACAGGGAAGTCAAAGTGTACAAGTTACAATTAAGATGAGCAGAATTTTGGGATTATTACTATCTTTGATTTACAATCCTTTATAAGCAACGGTCCTACTGACTAGAGAGAAGGAACTAAAATGTGCCAATTAAAGGTGATTTCTCATGTCCAATTTAAAAATATGTTTTTCAAATTATTTCCATCCCAGTTCAAATTTCAACTCCCTTTTATGGTTATTTGTCATTTTGTCACTCTCCATCTGCTCTCTTAAATGGCAACTGGATTCAAGGGAAAGTTTGCTTAATCTCAAAACATTGAGGGAGAGAAATATCTTTGAGTCTTCGCCCGTCTCAACGTGTGTTAAGTGCTTTCACCGACATTAGCATATTTGATTTAATACTCACATCAAAGTAGATATTAGTATTTCCATTTTGCTAAGAGAAGGGCGTCATGGAAATGTTAACTGTTTATTTATGTAATAATAGCTAAACTATATTGAGTGTGCACCTTCTGAAAGACACTTCAGAGCTCCATTAATATATGTTACTTAATTTAATCCACAACACCTTTATGACATAGATACTCACAACACTTTCATTTTACAGATGAAAAAACAAAGGTACAAAGAGATTAAGTAGATTGCCTAGGACTACAGTGACATACTTTAGTGGAACCATGATTAAAACTCAGGCAGTTCAAATAAAATTTAAAAAAAAATTAAAAAGTTAACGCCGGGCGTGGTGGCTCACGCCTGTAATCCCAGCACTCTGGGAGGCCGAGGCGGGTGGATCGTTTGAGCGCAGGAGTTCGAGACCAGCCTGAGCAAGAGCGAGACCCCGTCTCTACTAAAAATAGAAATCATCCGGCCAACTAAAAATATATATAGAAAAAAATTATCTGGGCATGGTGGCGCATGCCTGTAGTCCCAGCTACTCGGGAGGCTGAGGCAGGAGGATTGCTTAAGCCCAGGAGTTTGAGGTTGCTGTGAGCTAGGCTGACGCCACAGCACTCACTCTAGCCAGGGCAACAGAGAGAGACTCTGTCTCAAAAAAAAAAAAAAAAAAAAGTTAAAAGAACCTTAGGACATCTGGCTCTAAGACCACACTATTAACCACCACTGCCTCTACAAAATATACCAGAAGCTCAAATATTCAGGTGATTTAAAAGTGGAATTGAATCTGAGTAATGGCTCTGTACTTTTGAAGTACTAAGGAAACAACTCGTTCCCTCTATACCGTTTCCCAAGGTAGAGTGTGGTATATTCCACTGTAGCTAATAAGATGTGTTAACATTAGCTGTCCCCTTGCTTGCCAGTAACTGACTGGCACCCTCAACCCCTCAATCTCCCTGTCTGGTTATAAGAAGAGATGCTGTGGAGCCTGAAACAGTGAGAGCGGTTTTATGCACTCTTATCTCATCCGTGGATTTCTAGAACCCTGAGTTATCAGTAGGATTTTATTGATGTAGTTAAGGAGAAACAGAAATGCAGGAATGAAAATAGAGTTACAGCCTACTCCAAATTCAGCACCCACTTAGTAGTGTCTTACAGAGGTGATACCATGACAGGGAAGGGACTTGGAATCCTGGAGGTTCAGACTCGATGCGCAGTAATCACTTCTCAGCCTTTTGACTAAGATCAAGTGCAGACTCGATGAGCAGTAAATACAGGAGAGGCCCATGGTTTTGATGGGAGGGAAACAACCAAGACTGGCAGAGAGCATATATTAGAAGAGGATGGCCATTGAAAGAGGAAACATGACACTTGCCTTATATGTGACTAATTTTCAAATTCATTCTTTGGCTTCCAGACCCTGCGTTTTCTAGGAAGGTTCTCTAGTCATCCCCAAGTCCAGTTTTGGTGCCCCTCTTTTAGAATCTAACAGTAAACTCTACAATCACTTAACTTCAAACACATTTTAAACATTATAGGAAATGGTGACAAATGTTTTCACTAGAGATTTATTTTGAAAAAAATGAAACTTGAAATCATATATATGTCTATTTTGTCTGATATTTACAAAACTTAGCTTATAACCTTTTCTTAAAATGAACCAACAATGAAACAGATGATAAAGAAATTGGTTTTGACTTTATATCTAAAGTTATATTTTGGAACACAAAAAAGAGACTCTAATTATGAAGCATAATTATAAAGATCACCCACCATAATTATAAAGCTATTCTAAACTTTGCAACATGATCAGAAAAGGAAATCAAGTATTTGTCAGTTTTCCCTAAAGTCTATTTTATCCTCTGATTTTCAGATCTAGCTCTTTGATAAGCCTAACTTTAATTCTTGTTTTTTTATATATTTCTGCCACTGAAAAATGTAATAGTATTTTTTATACTACATTAACTACATTATCTACATTAAGTATAGTAACTTTATTAGTAGTTACTGGTGATTAATGCAGTTAATCATTATCAATGATTAATGTAGTTCTCCAACATTTTTAAGAATTTCATGAAATCCTCCACTTTTGTACCAGATATGTAATTTTACTTTGCAATTACGTGCCATTGTGCTTGCATTGTGTTTTTAGATGTTTACACCAGCTAACAACCAGTTAAAGACTGAAAAACAAGGAATGAAGACCTCAGTGCAATGAGGAAGATGTTTGGCATTAGAAGCAGAGCTAATATTCATCCAATAAACACTGTCGTGGTCATACCATTTGTTAGATTAATTCAGATAGAGCCATACCTTGAAATAAAGGCATTACCTTGAAGGTCAATGACTGCTAGGTGCTGCTACCCTCATTACCCTAATCCCTTTCTGAGACCTCCAGACTTTCTCATAATGCAATAGCTAGGATGGAAATTCTTGGCACAGCCCAGGCCCCCATGGTCCTGGCCCAGGGCTTTAGCTGACATTCTTTCTGGTTGGCTATTGATGGTGTCATCACAGGATTGAAGTTCAAGAGAATTTTGATATTTGAACTAAGATCAGTTTAAAAAAATAGTCAGTTTATTGGTGAACAGTTCCAGTGTGGTAAGACTCTTGTTTCCCTGGGCAACATTGTAACTTCAAGGACTCTGAAACCAAGTACTTGGATAAGTGGGACTCCTATTCTTCCTGGTATCATGGCTCTTAGCACACTGTATTGAAAGTGTTTCCTCAACTATTTTTTTTTCTTTAATTAATGTGAACTTTCCATGATGAGATAAAACAGATCTGTGTTTTTTGTTGTTCTATGCAGTGAACCAGGTTTACTTTGTTCCCATACAATCAATACTAAATGAATGTTTTTTGAAAGAATGAATGAATGTATATCATGTTTGAGATTCTTAATTAAATTCCTGATAGTTTTATTTGATAAGCTGTTTGTCATAGCTGACTTTCTTGGGCATTTTTAGTAATTTTTACTTTAAGCTCTGAGAGGATGAGAACTGTAGTTATGCAACTCTTTGTGCTTCTCTTAGCACAGTATGACCCAACATTTAAAGACTGGGTGGTGGTGTTATTGTTGTTGCCACTGCTGATGAAACCAAAAGTACCCTAACAGTCTATTTAATAAAAGGCAGATCAGACACACATCCTCAAAGTGTGAATGTAATAAATGCATCCATGCCTTTCCATAGACATAGTTGATACATGAAAGTGGCCAACAATATTCCATTTAAATGGCAGGGTTTGCAATGGCAGAAAGACACTATGTGGTTTGCCCTGATGTTCAAAGGCCAAGCTGTGACCCATGTGGCCACAGCCATTTTACAAGACTATTAAACTTCCTGGTTTAAAACTAATCACATATTAATTCCTATCCTTACATACCATTCTATAAGAATAGCTATAGCTAAGAATTTGGATAAAAACTAAGAGGAAGAGTCCAAGAAAATTATTACTTTCTGATTCTCTGTAGGGATTGAAATTCTTTTTGCAATTTTGATTCAGAGTTGAGTGAGTTCTCTGCCAAAAAACTAAAACAAACCAAACAAAACCCATACTTTCAAACTAGTCATCCCAAATAGGATTTGATCCTTCATCAGATAATTATTACAAGTAGGAGATTTTGCACAGAGTGACTCAAAAACAGCATTTGGCAAAATTTAAAGAGAAAAGCAGTGAGATTAGCTAATGAATCTGAGAAGTTGGGTATCAAGAAAAAGAAAAAGAAAAAAAAAAATCTTTAAACCACTGAGAATAAGATCAACCCGGCTAAAATGAGCAATAAAACAACAGTATCAGAATAAGGATCAACAATGGGGGATTAAGGAACAATGAGAAATATTGCATAACAGAGAATTGACTACTTTGTGGTCAAAGGTTTAAATAGTTGACATTAAGGCAAAAAACAACTTCTAATCTTTCTCCCCAACACATTCTTCCTTAGAGTTCCCTTTCTCAGCTAATGAGAACTTCCTTGAAGTTGAACCAGTTTATAACCTAACAGTTATCACAAACTTTTCTTTTATTATATCTGTATCCTAGCTGTCCATAAATCCTGTTGTCTCTAACATCAAAATATATTCCAAATCCAACTTCTCACCACTTATGCTATTCTCCTCATTCTTGCGCTACGTTTCTATTAATTACCATTTAATAGTTTCCTAACTGTTCGCTGTGCTTCAGCCCTTACAATCTCTTCTCAACATAGCAGCCAATATGATCACTGTCACATGTGTCAGATTGTGTTCCTTCTGTTTCCTAAATCCTGCAATGATTTTATATCAGTGTAGAAAAAGCTAAAGTCCTTGCCATGGTACTCAAAGGCCCGCACTGCTTCTGTCTACTATGATCTGATTGCCTGTTATTCTCACGGTTCCTTCCTCACTGTTGTCTAGCTACACTGGCTTTCTGCTGTTCCCCAGTTACGCTAACCCCAGGGCCTTGGTATCTGTTATTCCCTCCACTTCAAATAACCTTTCCTTAGATATTTTTGTATGGCTCATTCCTTCAACTGCTTCCAGATGTAATCTTCAAATATTTACTTAAAACTTTTCTTTTCAAGGAGTCTTTTCTGATCCACCCTAACTATTCACCCCTCTCCCTGTCAGCCATGTGCCTCTTATACGTTTTATATTTCTCTATGGATGTATAACTGTCTAGAGGAAATAGATTGCATAACTGTCTCGGTTTCCTTTTCAGAATGTAAGCCCCACAAGAGCAGAAATTTCCGTAGTTCTTCACTAATGTACCAGAGGTGTCTAGAAGTGTACCTGAAACACAGTAGATGCTCAATTAACATTTTTGAATTATCAAAAGCACTGAATGAAAGCAAATTTTCCTTAGATGTCCATCTGAGTCCCCATTATGAGAGATGAAAATTAACATTTATTGAACATCTTCAGTGAATGAAGTGAGTGGTGCTCCCTTATTTGTCAAAAAATCTTGAGGATTAGAAACCCTATAAAAGAAGAAACGCGAGTGCTAAAGTAGTTTACTCAAGGAAGCCGAAGAAGGAGTCAGCGGCGGGATCCAAAGCCCACGTTCCTTAGGACAGTGCTTTGCTTTCTAGCCAACCTCGCTAGTACAGGAAGATTTCCAAAGTATCAGTTTTTCCGGAAATCACATATTTTCAGAGGCTGTGCCATCAGTCACAACAGAACACATCTCACGTATTTTGAAGTTCTCATTTGAATACTAATGTGTGGCAATATGACAGAGTAGGAAAAGGGGGAATGAAAACCACACCTCACACCATCTTCCAACCATTCATTTCTATGAACGTTCCAATCTCAAAGTTGTAATAACAAAAATCAATGTCACAAATGGAATCTTAAAAAATATAAACTCCTTGGTCTGTTTTCTTTTGTAACTGGTTTTCTTTTGGAATATATTTCATATATTTAATTGCTATTGAGGACAACAGAATACAGAGAGTGTGGAAAATTAAATTGGTCCCTTCGTAATAGAGGTTTCACAATCACGATTCAACCAACTGCAGACCAAAAATATTTCAAAAGAGAATGAAAAATAACAATATAACAATAAAAATAATATAAATAAACAATACAGTCTAACAGCTATTTACATAGAATTTACATTGTATTAGCTATTATAAGTAATCTAGAGATGATCTAAAGTATATGGGAGGATGTGCATAGGTTATATGCAAATGCTGTGCCATTTTACATCAGGGACTTGAGCATTTTATACCCGGGACATTGAGATACCAAAATCTGCAGGGTGGGGTCCTGGAACAAATCCCCTCTGGGTACCAGAGACCACTGTAGTGATTGTCTGACAGTGGTGAGAGCAGGATGATAGCTACCCTGAACAGCGACATTATGCAAATTAGAAAAAGATGCCTTCTCCTCCTTAAGGCTACACCCTGTGAGGTAGATTTTTAGTCAGCACTCATGAAATATTTATTCCAAAATTTGATTTTCTATGGTTAAATCCAGCTGTAATATCCTGAAACCAAAAATTGAGATTTTAAATAGCTAATCTTCCTTTGAGTTATTAACAAATCAGTCAATTAACATATTCAAATACCTTATAAGCTCTGTTAATCAAATAGCAAATTGTTTTTTAATAAACATATCTTAATGTATGTAGTTACATACATACATCTCAAAATAACTTTATAAATGTTTCTAGATAAATTTACAATATAAGGAGAAACACCCATGTCATAATCTTATAATCATGCCTCATTTTGACAAATTATTAACCACCTTGATTAACCATTATTTTATCAGGCTTAGATAGTGATGATGTTTGGTGTCTGAAAATCAAATCCATTGTCAAGGCATAAACATATTTCATTATTGCTTACACTTAAAATATATTTAAACCTTAAAAATAATTCCAGAATTCATGACAGTTTGAAGACTTACCTAGATTATTGTAATAAGTTCAAATACTAAGACCTAAATCTATTCTCTGTGTATTCCTCACTAAGTTTTGAAGAAGACAAGACTTATTTTAATGTATAATTTTGGTTATATTTGTTGACAATTTAATTATAATATTTTGTCATTTTATAGAGAAAAATGCATTTTCTTTCCTTTATATGCAATTGAATAGAACAAAACATAGAAGATAGTAAAAAATACTACAATGTCTGATGTTTAGCAGAATATTCAGGAAATGGTATGTTCTGCTCAATATAATTTAGTCAACAAAAAAATTAGTATAGTTTATACTCAGATTATCAATTTTATACTCAGAGTATAATAAAATATATTGAACACAAAGGCGATTCAAAACATTCAAAATGTAAATTCATCCCATTATTTTTGTCATTCTGAATATATTATAGTAGTTTTCAGGACATCAAGGCTATTCCCACATGCATCAATTTTCATTGTCCTGTCATAGCTGGAAGGTATAATAAATATTTTCAGTTGATACAACATTTGATGAAAGAATGCTGTACTCAATTTAAATTAAGGCTGTTTTCGAAATAAAATATAAACCTCCGTGGGGCTGGTAATTACACATATTTAGCAAGATTTCAAAGAATTTACCAGCTATTACATTTGAGTTTCAATTATTTTACACAGATAAACATAAATGTATTATATGTAAACATATTATATAATATATATTATATATACTTATTTAAACACATCTATGCAATAGCATATAACTTATTTTACATATTATAAGTTGGACAATAGATTATATATAAAATATATTGATACGTATAAAAACATGCACATATAAATATTAATATATACATATATAAAATCTATTATCAAACTTATTTCATATATATTTGTTTGCAGTAAATTTTATATGTTGACATAGTTGAGTTGAAGCTCCATCTTTACTTCATTCATACTTGCCTTTAATCAAAGTCCAAAACTTTATTATAGAGTTGACACTTTTCCATAAATATTTCTCTATCTTCAAAATGTCATTGCTCTTTCCCACCTATGTCCTTCCCAGCTTCTTTGCTTCTATGTCTCTACCTCTCTACCTTTTCCCACCATTGTTGTGTTCCTGAGCTTCTTCCCCGCACTATCCATACAGGATTACATTTTCTAGCCTAACAACTTTTACAAGTTTCCATTTTGGTGAACTGTCTAAAACAAACTCAAAAACAAAACTCAAAACTATAATAATTCCATGAGCTTTTAAAACATTTATGATGCAAGTGGAATGTTCTCATTATTGTGTTTTTAATATATTTTAACGACATTTTGCCATTGTTTTACCTAATCCTATGAATCTTGATTAGAAAATCCCTATTCTTTTCTTTTGAATAGATGGTGTCTAATCTAAAATACCGCTATTAATTATACAAGTCCCACAAATCAACCAAAATTAATAATAATTCTATTCATTTTTAATTCTGAAACATATACAACATATAATATTAGTATGCACATAAAGAGAAAGAGAGCATTGTTTAAAAAAAAAACATGTTTTTGCTTTTTAACTCATACTCAGAGTACAATTTTTATTTGTTTATTTATTTTTTATTCCTTTTTTTATTTCAAAGTATTACAGGGGTATAAATGTTTTTGGTTACATGGATCACCTTTGTAATGCTTGAGTCAGAGTTAAAAGTGTGCCTGTCACCCAGATAGTGTTCATTGTAGATTTTCACCCATCCCCTCCTCCCCACTTCCCCGTTTGATTTCCATTGAGTTTTACTTACCTCTATGTACATGTGTGCTCATCAGTTCTCATTTAATAGTGAGTACATGTGGTGTTTTGTCAACATAGGACGACGCAACAGTGTTTCTTTTTTTCCATTCTTTAGATACTTCATTTAGAATAATGGTCTCCAGTTCCATTCAAATTGTTGTAAAAAGCATTAATTCATCCTTTTCCATGGCTGAGTAGTATTCCATGGTATACCTATACCACATTTTGTTCATTTACATATGAATTTATGGGCATGTGGGTTGATTCCACATTGCTGCAATTGTGAATTGTGCTGAAATAAACATTCGAGTATAGGTGTCTTTTTGATACAATGACTTATTTTCCTTTGCGTAAATACCCAGTAGTGGGATTGCTGGATTGAATGGTAGGTCAACTTTTATTTCTTTGATTAATCTATATACTATTTTCCATAGAGATTGTACTAATTTTCAGCCCCACCAAGAGTGTATAAGTGTTCCTTTTTCTCTGCATCCATGCCAGCATCTATTGTTTTTGGACTTTTTAATAAAAGCCATTCTGACTGGGGTAAGGTTATATATCATTGTGGTTTTAATTTGCATTTCCCTGATGATTAGTGAAATTGAGCATTTTTTCATATGTTTATTGGTCACTTGTCTACCTTCTTTTGAGAAGCTTCTGTTAATGCATTTTGTCCACTTTTTGATGGGGTTATTTGATTTTTTTCTTGCTGATTTACTTGAGTTCTTTGCAGATTCTGGTTATTAGTCCTTTATCAGATATATAGATTGTGAACATTTTCTCCCATTCTGTAGGTTGTCTGTTTGCTCTGTGGATTATTTCCTTAGCTGTACAGAAGCCTTTTAATTTAATCAAGTCCCATTTATTTATTTTTGTTGTTGCTGTGATTGCCGTTCGGGTCTTTTTCATAAATTCTTTGCCTAAGCAAAGGTCTGTAAGAGTTTTTCCAACATTTTCTTCTAGAATTCTTATGGTTTCATTTCTTACTTTTAAATCTGTTATCCATCTTGAATTAATTTTTGTGAGTGGTGAGAGATATGGATCCTGTTTCAGTCTTCTACATGTGGTTATCCAATTTTCCCAGCACCATTTATTGAATAGAGACCCTTTTCCCCAATGTATATTATTGTCTGCTTTGTCAAAGATCAGTTGACTGTATGTGGATGGTTTTAAATCTGGGTTTTCTGTTCTGTTCCATTGGTCTGTGTCTCTATCTTTGTGCCAATACCATGCTGTTTTGGTTACTATAGACTTGCAGTATAATTTGAAGTCTGGTAATGTGATGCCTGCTGATTTGTTCCTTTTGCTTTAGGTTGCTTTGGCTATGCAGGTTCTTTTCTGGTGCCAAACAAAATGTGGAAGTATTTTTTCCAGATATGTGAAATATGACATTGGTATTTTGATGGGGATTGCATTGAATCTATAAATCCCTTTGAGTTGTATGGACATTTTAACAATGTGGATTCTACTGATCCGTGAGCATGATATATATTTCCATTTGTTTATATCATTTGCAATTTCTTTCCTCAGTGTTTTGTGGTCCCCTTTGTAGAGATCTTTCACCTCCTCGGTTAAGTATATTCCTAGCTATTTTATTTTATTTGTAGCAATTGTGAATGGTATTGCCAAGTATAATTTTTAAAAGGTTAGATATCAAAATTAAACTTTCAATTTTTGAAATGTCTAATATGGAGTACATTACAAGTTACTGAAATGTCTGACAATGAAAATGTTTAAGCAGCATCATCTCATAAGGAATAAAAGAAGCAATCTGTATTGAATTAAAAGTTTATCTGTAAACACTCCTGCATTTTTAGGATTGTGAAATTCTACTCCTGGAATAGGCTAAAGGAATTGAAAAGAAATCCCACAATGATTGCTGTTCTCCCATTGGGATGCAATTTACTTCTGAAGTTTAACTTTAAACTAGAATAAAATATTTCTTAGAATATGATGCAATCACTATTCTCTATATGCCTGATCCAAGCCAAAACTGATTTCTCAAATTATTCCAGACCCAAAATCAGACAAAAATCCTCTAAAGCTTCCCATGGGATTCTGATCAATACTTAAATCATTCTAAAAATATCTAACAAAACTCTTTAACCAATACTTTGTGGTTTATACATATATTTGGTACATAACTGAGAAAGACAATCTTACAAAAGGTACATTTGTTCACTAACATTTTGAGGTAAGAGCCCAGAATTTTTCTTTTACTGTAATCCACTATTTGGATTTCATATCGTGTTTTCTCTTTTTTGTATAAACAACAAATATAATATGTCTCTACAATACCAAGATTTTTAAATGTATAACAATAATTTAAAGGGAATTATGAAGGAAACTTTAGTATAATTGTAAGTTGTAGACCTTCCCCACCCACTCTTTTTAGGTGCCTTTCCCACACTTGATTTTATAGCAGTCTCTTAAGCTATTAACTTTACATAGTCTTCCTCAAATATTCAACTTTATTTTTATTAAAAAAACTTATTTTCACATATTTTACTTGCTTATATATTTACAATGATTTAATGAATGGAAACAAACACAACTGTCTCTTGGTAAGCAAATAATTTAACTGTTGGAGCCAAATGCATGGTAGTAGTACTAACAGTCATGTCCTATATGGGAGCAATCAGTTTGACATGTTTCTACCCCATCGGTTTTACAAAAGAAATAAAGAATTTTCAATAAGGTGACAAATGTTTTTTGTTGGAGCTGGATTATTAGTACATTTGTTGTACTTGTTTCTTCCCTAAAACATCAGGTCCACAGTTATATGAGCCTTGTAAGTATAACTTTGTATTTGATTAGAAACAGGAAATGGGCTCTAGGGAGGTAGATCTCAAATTCAATATATGCATAAGAATCACCTGGGGCACTTGTTAAAATTCAGATTTCTGGCATTAATCCAAAGACTCTGGCTCTGTAGAGAAACCAAGATTTTTTTTTCCCTAAACTGGCATCCTAGGCTATTCTGGCACAAGTGATCCACAGAATATACTTTGTAAATAATGTCCTAGAATGTCCCTGCCTCCAGAAACAGAGGAGACGTTGATTACTAACAACTAATATGACATTCCCACCATTTAAATTTTTTCCCTAATTACTGAGGTGAGGTAGTCTTACATAGAAAATTTAGAAAATATTGGGAAATAAAATAATGAAAATCACCCAGAAACTCATTATCCAGATATAATATTAAACAAACTATTTTTGTGTATTTACATTGAGTCATATGCACAAACACACCTTCAATAAATTATACGAGAGGTGATTTTTTTTTTAAGAAACGTTTTCCTATCTGTACTAGTAAAGTTCTAGTTAAATAAAACAGGACCCACATTAGGTATTGCAAACAGGGAATTGATTAGCCAAATGTTGGAAATGTTCAGGATCCTGAGGAAATCCAGATATTAGCCACTGCAGGAAACAGCTGCTTTTCTGAAGACCGAAGGAACAAAAGGTAATAATCAACCTAAATGCCCATCAACAGACGAATGAATAAAGAAAATATGGTATATATGCACAATGGACTATTATTCAGCCATTAAAAAAGAATAGAAGCTTGACATTTGCAGCAACATGGATGGAATTCGAAATCATTATGGTAAATGAAATAAGCCAGGCACAGGGAGACAAATAGCAAATATTTTCACTCATATGTCAGAGCTAAAAAAGTGGATCTCATGGAGATATGGAGTAGATTCATGGTTAGCAGAGGCTGGGAAGGGTAGGGGCAAGGGTGGGATGAAGAGAGATTGATTAATGGGTACAAAAATACAGTTAAATGGAAGGAATACAACCTAGGGTTCAATAGTATAGAAGAGTGACTGACTATAGTTAACAATAATTATTGTAGATTTCAAAATAGCTAGAAGAAAAAAAAATCAAATGTTCCCAACATAAAGAAAGAGAAATGTTTTAGGTGATAGATATCCTCATTACCCTGATCTGACCATTACGCATTGTATACGTGTATCGAAATTTCACATGTACCCCCCAAAATATGCACAACATTATATATCAATAAAATTTTTTTCAAAAGCTAATAAATATGACTCAGAACCTCAGGAGCTCAAAGAAGGGACCACAACACAACTGTTGCTAAGATAGTTGAGAGAAGCCAGCACTCCTGGTGATTGGTTCACACAGGGTGCTTGGTACTTGGACCTCTCATGGGTCACAAAGTATACGGTGGTGCCTGCCAAAGCTGGCACTGCAGAGATCCTTTGTTCCTGTAGCAGGACTGATATGAACTGGAAACAGAATGGGGATTTCTTATCAGCCTTGCCTGCCAATAAAGCTCCCACTAATACGTTTTACTAACAGAATGTAATAGGAACCCAGATGTCAAGAGAGTTTGCCTCCTCCAGTTCCAACATAACAGAGCAGAGTATAGAAGGGTGAGCTTGGAGCCGTGAGAAAAATAACCATCACAGCCCAGCATCTACACATTTCTAAGCATACTTAAGCTTCCATAAAAGACCAATAACAGCTTAGTGCTTCCTCCTAATGAGGCCCAATAATTCTTCATTCAAATGAAAACATTTTCACCTCCTTTTAAAAATTGTTAGATGCAAAATTCCAGCAGTCACTGTTTCCAATATATCCTCACTGTGGACTGCTGGTAATTCTATTACCATTTGAACACAAGTCCACCTGAATATTATTTAACTTAAAGACACAATTATAACATTACTAACAACAATCTTTACATAAAATAATAAGGAAATGAGGAAGGTAGATAAAATCTTTGTCAGCATTTATACGTACACACATAGCAATCAAGGGACAAAATAGTAGTTTGTTTCTATGTTTTTGTCTCTATGATTGTCTCAAAACTAATTGATATTTATGACTTCAGTTTTCCTTTGCTTATTAAAGGTCCCCTTTGCTTAACTGCTAAATTTTTTCATTAACTTTTACTATCACGTAGAAGTTGAAGATATTTGCTGGAAAATTCTGTGAACTTAAGACAAAGATCTCCCTGCCCCAATTATGTAGAATTAATACAATTTCCTCTTGGAAATTGGGAACAATCACCCCAGTCAGTGATTCTAATATAGACCCTACAATCATCAGAGTATAAAGTTGAGTGGATGGAGAGCAAAATTTACAAAAATGGATAATGAGTAGTCTGGAAACCAGAAATTACATTAGCCATTTCAAATGGAAGATACTTTATTGGCAATTGGCTACACATTTAGTTGAAGACAGAAATTTTTAAAAAGGAATCTTGAGGTAATCCCAGTATTGGTAACTATGAATCTGCTAGCACCCTGAAGGTGGGGTGAACCAAAGCAAAGTAGAAATACCTAATAGCTCAGAAGAAAATCTTCCGTGTAGCTATTTCTCAGATCTCTGAGGGGGCATAGCCTACCTGGGGCTGGAAGTGCCAATTGAAAATGAAAGTTGGAATGGCTTTTGCTATTGGAACAATACTGACAGGAAACGGAAAAAGAAAGGAGGTCTTTTCTGACCTTCTGTCTTCCAAATTATCAATATGTCTAGTTCCTCTTACTCGTACAACTTCACAAGAAGTAAACTGGCGAGGGGATCTGAAAATGTAGTTTGTAGACCCCAATTCTTGTGTCATCAGGTGCTACAGACAATAAACAGATAGCCAGCATGCATGCTATTTAACATATTTAAGGAACAATATTTTAATGTGTCCAATGTAAATCTGTGAGCTATTTATTGAATTAACCCAGTGCCCAGATCCCACCTGTATGCAGTTCAATCCTTTCTCCACATGGTCGTGAGGATTAGTCTTCCACACGAAGCATCGAAATGCTGAAACCTGAAATGAATTCCTTGGCCACAGGGTGAAGGGCAAAGTACAAACTTTGGAACATAGTTAACAAGGCTCGCGCTCTCCAGCCTCAACTCCTGCCACTCCTCTTTGACTCTCGTCTGTCCACATTGATGTTTTTAAATAGTTTTGTTCTGTTTTCTCAAGTATGCCAGGCTCTCAACTTGACTCTAAATTGTTTAGATAGATTTCCGTCTTAAAATTCTTTTTGTCTCTTTTCCTGCTTTTTTTCCCAACTCATCCTGTAGATTTTTCACTTAATTATCACTTTATTTCAAAATCTTTTATGAATTCCCATGCACGTCCTTTGTATAATATATAATATGTCAGTTTGTGATAAATGCTGTCATGACAGAGATGATGTTGAATTAGGGTAAAGAGAATCTTGGAGAGAAGAGTGAGATGCTAGGAAACAGTTCTCTGATCTGTGCATGGAACTGAATGAAATGAATGAAATAAGGTGGGCATATGGGAATTCTGGAGGACAGCTTTCCAGGCAGAAGAATAAAAAGAGAAAGACCCAAGACAGAAAAGACCATCTGTCACTGTCAAGAGGAGGAATCATTCTATGTTGACATCAGAGTGGTAACCTGGGGACAGGTTGTGTAGGACGTTGCAGAATGTATCAAGGTCTTTGTATTTAACTCTGAGAAGGATGGAAAGCCATGGGATGGTTATGTTCAGAAGAGTGACTTCTGTGTTTTAAAAGATTACTTTTAGTGGTTCTGTGAAGATAAAAGTATAGACAGGAAAAGATCGTGGCCTTTTGGGTCCTGTTTCCACATTACAGCCAAAAGGTGATGACAGACCACATGAGAAGCTAGTTAGCTGCAGAAAGGGCAATGTGAGAAGTGAGTTCTGAATACTTGCTTAAAAATTCTAGATACGTTTTGAAGGTACAATTAACAGAAGTGGAAGATAGATTATATCTGAGGTATGAGAGAAAACAAAAAGAAACAGATGAAGGATTACTCTAAGGTTTTTGTCTTGAATAGGTGAAAGAATGGACTTGTCTTTAATGGACCCGAAAGAAACAGAGTTTTTTCCAAAATAGCACATCACACTGTATATATTGATTTAATTTTGAGTAGATTGGCTAGGATAACAGATGTAATATAATTTAGTCATTTGCAGATTATTCAAATAGCAAATTGTAAAAAAGAAGGGAAAGATCTCAAACTGAAAACATTTTAAATCATCAAACAGTACTACTATTGTAGTAATAAAATAATAAATAATAAAGATGATTTTCTCAATGTGAACTTTGAACATTCCCTGATAGAATATTAAGTGAAAAAAGTAAGCTAGAGTATTGTTATAAGCAGTATGATCCCAATCTTAAAAAAACACATGTGAAAGTAGTATCTTAAAAACATCAAGCTGTTATGTGATTTTTATTTTCATCTTTATAATTTTTCCTGCATTTGCCAAATTGTTTGAAAAGAAAAATATAAATAGGTAATAATTGAAATACTGAATATCAGGGAGTAGATTTACATACCTTATTTTTAACTTAAAAAGTTATTCCCATTTCTACAATCAACTTATATGTTTGGCCAATATATTACATTGATATTATGATGGGTTTTGCCCTTTAATATGCTTAATCCCTATTATGTATGCCTTATTCCAGTATGAAGAACCTATATCTATCACTTACAAATTCCTAACAAGATTATCTTCATTATCTCATCACACATATCTTATATAATCCTTCAGGTATAAGAAAATGAGCCAACTGGCTTATTTTAGCAAATAATTCACATAAAGAGAAATTTGTAGGATGTAGCAATGAAAAGTTTGTATCACCTTCATATATTTTTATTTGCAAAAATGTACTATATATACTTGATTTTTACATTTATTGCAATTGATATTTTGCATTTTTGATTAAGAGACTTGGCTATTGAAGCTTTAAGGATATCAGCCAAATAATGTTGAGAGGTTACAAATACTGTCTTTGTGTGAATAAAATTTAAATGATTTATGTCTGTTTAGTCTAATGAAATAAAGAAAACATGGAAAACATAACCCTATAAAATTAAAATAAAAATGATACAGAAAACTGAGCCTAGTGGTTCTCATTACTATTTTCAATTAAAAAAAATTTAAAAAGAAAAGGAAATAAAAGGGAAACCGAAGGGGTTAAATCAGCCTTGCAGTAAATACAAAGGAAAAAAGGCATCTTTGAATTCTGATCTGGTGTGCAAAAAGACATTTCCAATTTTTGAGCACATAGTAGGTACTTGCTAATATTTTTGTTTGATTATTAAGCAGTTTCTTAAATACAATGTCAATGTATTGAAAATGGAAATGAGTTGCGAGGTCATTGAGTTTAACACCTTTATTCTAATATCCAAAAACAAATCTATTAAGAATCCGTGAAAACACATAGGAATCATGGTAGAAGCTTGTTGCAGAATTAAGTGGAAATACTAAAGGCTCGCTGAATTCTTTGCTTTGGTTTTAATTCAAGAAATCATTGAAGAAAAATGGCTACCCTCAAAGGCACTTTAGAGCTGACAAGTTTACACATGTCTCTTAAAACAGGTGTAAGAACATATGATATCTAACACCAGCTGATAAAATGTTGTAAATAAATACTGAAATCAAACACCTCCTTCAGTGCATGTAAAATTATGCATATAAGCTTGTATCCTGTTTTAGAAATGACCATAGTGAATTTGTGATGGATATAACATTTCTAAAAAAGATCGAAATTTATTTTTATTGAATATGTAAATAATAATGCAATTTTTACTGTAGTCCAAAGTTTTCAATGCTTTTTCTTATTTATTTGTTTTGTTTTACTCAAAATTACACAACGTGGTGAGTAGTCTTCCTAGATGACAAAATAAGGCCCGTGGTGCTATAGTGAAATAAATGGTTACCCTGAGATATAAGATTAAGGCTTATAATTCCAAATAATACAATTGGTTCATTGATTCAGCCACTGATGATTTATTCTTTCATATATGTTCATCAAATACCTACATTGGACTAGATATCTTATAAGATCTAGAACACAACAGTAAAAAGTAGAGAGTATTGATAAAGTTTGACTCCCTATGAAACTTACCTTATCTTGGAAGGGGACAGACCAAAAAATAGGAAGACAATATATAGTCTACTTTTAAATAGATGTAAATACTATAATAAAAGAAAATAGGGTCATGGTATAGAGAAATAACTGTAATATAAATGGAGATTTCTTTAACTAGAATGATTATGAAAGTGACATTTGAGTAGAGACCTAAATTATAAGAAGGTAGAAATATAATGTATTTCAGTCTGCTGAAACAATAAAAGTAATAACCTTGAAATTAAAAAAAAATAATGGCTTCAACATAGGATCCTGAACACAAAAGAGAGTGGACAGAGAAGTAAGTATGGTCAGGCAATGACAATGATAGGCATTTTCTCTATTTTTAGGGATTCGTTCTCTGAGAATAATGATGTTAGTCGGGCAGGAACAGATACAGCAATTGATGCAGAAGTTCAAGGGAAAGGTATGTATACCATATAGGATACATTAAACATATATACTAAAATACAAATAACAGGAAACTAAGAGACATCACTTAGGGAGATAAGTGACAATTTATCAAAAAGTCTTTCCTGACCACTCTGTCTTAAACAGCAACACCTCTTGCTAATCACTCTACTCTTAGCATGCATTATTCTTTCTATTACAGAACATATAATCAATACATAAATATTAAATATTTATAACCTTATTTTATCCATGCCTTACCCCAATACCATTGTTATAGATTGAATGTTGTGTCCCCCCCAAATTCATATGTTAAAGCCCCAATTCCCAATGTGATGATACTTGGAACTCGGGCCTTTGGGAGGTATCAGGTTTAAATGAACTTAGGAGAGCAGGGACAGCATGAAGGAATTATTGTTTTAATAATAATAAGAAGAGATGACCAAAACACATTCTCTCTCTCCCTTTCTTTCTCTGTCTCTCTTTCTCTCTCCAGCATAAGGCATAAGGATACAAGAAGAGGGTAGCTGTCCACAAGCCAGAAAGAGGGCCTTCACTAGAACCCAACTATGCTGGCACATTGATCTTGGACTTCCCAGCCTCCCGAACTGAGAGAAATAAATGTCTATTGTTTAATGCACTCAGCCTATGGTATTTTGTTATAGCAGCCTAAGCAGAGGATAAAACAGAAATATACCTAAACTTGGTTTAAGAGATTGATATACCTAGATTTTATCTTTGGCCTTTCCTCTCATCAAATCTTCTTTTGTCTTCTCTCATTTTTCTTTGTTAATTCTATACACCTCCCTAGAAGATCTCGATTACATCTGGGCTTTGCTTACAAAATATATTCCTATAACTCTAAGACATTTATATCCAGCTCAGGACCTTCCCTCTAACTCAAAACCTATATTTCTAACCAATTCCCAGACATCATGACTTAGAAATTCTATAGGAATCACAAACTCAACACATTTAAAATAGAGCTCACCAGGCCAGGCACAGTGGCTCACGCCTGTAATCCTAGCACACTGGGGATTGCTTGAGCTCAGGAGTTCGAGACCAGCTTGAGCAAGAGTGAGACCCCATCTCTACTAAAAATAGAAAAATTATCTGGGTGTCATGGTGCACACCTGTAGTTCCAGCTACTCAGGAGGCTGAGGCAGGAGGATGGCTTGAGCTCAGGAGTTTGAGGTTGCAGTGAGCTATGATGAAGCCACTGCACTCTATCCAGGGCAACAGAGAGAGACTCTGTCTCAAAATAAATAGATAGATAAATAAATAAATAAAATAGAACTCATTGAATACCACTTATTTTAACACTACTTCCTTAATTTCCTATAAAATCCTCTTGTCAATTGCAGATAAAAATGGTCTAAATCCTCCATCCTTCTATATACTTTGTAATGTAACTTCATAGCTGCCGCCATTAAAATGTGAAGTTTGTTTTCCCATTCCTTGAATCTGGCTGATCTTATGATTTATTTGGCTAGTAGAGTATAGCAAAGGGGATTTTGAGGCCTTCTGGGTCTTTATTTGCTCTTTAAATTTTTATTATTTTCAATTTACATGTAATAATTGTATATACATATTCATGGGGTACAGTACGATATTATGATACAAATCAGGTAATTAAGATATTCTTCACCTCTAACATCACTTCTATAATTTCTTTGTGTTGGGAACATTCAAAATCCACTTTCTAACTACAAACATACCTAATTTTATTGCACTTTGCTTTATTGTGCTTTGCAGATATTTCAATCTTTACAAATTGAAGGTTTGTGGTAACCCTACACGGAACAAGGCCATAGGCCCATTTTTCCAAAAGCACATGCTCACTTCATGTCTCTCTGTCACATTTTAATAATTCTCAAAATATTTCAAACTCTTTCATTATTATTATATTTGTTAAAGTGATCTGTGATCAGCAGTCTTAGATGTTACTGTTGTAATTGTTTTGAGGCACCATAAACCATGCCCATAGAAGACTGCAAACTTAATCTACAAATATCATGTGTGTTCGGATTGCTCCGCTAACTGGCCACCTCCCTCTCCTCAGGCCTCCCTATTCCCTGAAACACAACACTATTGAAATTAGGCCAGTTAACAACCCTTCAATGGCCTCTAAAGTGTTCAAGTAAAGGAACAAACATCTCTCACTTTAACTCAAAAGCTGCCAATGTTTAAACTCAGTGAGGAAGGGATGTTGAAAGCTGAGATAGGCTGAAAACTAGGTCTCTTGTGCTAAACACTTAGCCAAGCTGTGAATGTGTAGAAAAAGTTCTTGAAGGAAATTAAAAGTGTTACTCCAGTGAACACATGAATGGTAAGAAAGTGAAACAGCCTTATTGCTCAGATGGAGAAAGTTTTAGTGGTCTGGACAGCAGATCAAAACAGCCACAAGTTCCCCTTAAGTGAAATCCTAATTCAAAACAAGGCCCTAACTCTCTCCAATTCTATGAAGGCTGGGGAAGTTTGGTTTATGAAGTTTAAGGAAAGAAGTCACCTCCATAACATAAAATGCAAAGTGAAGTGGCAAGTGCTGATTGAGAACCTCCACCAAGTCCTCCAGAAGATCTAGCTAATATCATTCATGAAGGCGGCTACAGAAAACAACAGAATTTCAGTGTAGACAAAACAACCTTACATAGGCATGAGATGCCACCTAGCACTTCCATAGGTGGAGGGGAAAAGTCCATGCCTGGCTTCAAAGCTCTGAAGAACAGGCTGACTCTTTTGTTAGGGACTAATACAGCTGGTGATTTTGAGTTGATGTCAATGCTTATTTGCCAGTCAAAATCCTAGGGCACCTTAAGAATTATGTTAACTCTATTCTTCCTGTGCTCTATCAGTGGAACAACAAAGGCTAGATGACAGCACGTCTGTTTGCAACATGGCTTACTGAATATTTTAAGCCCACTGTTAAGAAACAGTGCCCAAAAAAGATTCCTTTCAAAATATTACTTCTCATTTACAATGCACCTGGTCATTCAAGAACTCTTAAGAAGATATACAAGGATATGAATGCTGTTTTAATGCTTGCTAACATAGCATCAATTCTACAGACCATGGATCAAGGAGTAATCTAATCATTTAAGAAGCACAGTTTGTAAGGCTATAGCTGCCATTGACAGTGATTCCTCTGATGAATCTGGGTAAAGTAAATTGAAAATCTTCTGAGTAGGATTTATTATTCTAGTTGCCATTCGGAACATTTGTGATTCATGGGAGAAGGTCAAAATATCAACATTAATAAGAGTTTAGAAGAAATTGATTCCAACCCTTATGGATGACTTTGAAGGGTTCAAGACGTTAGTGGAGGAAGTAAATGCAGATGTGGAGAAAACAGCAAGATAACTAGAGTTAGAAGTGGAGCCTGAAGATGTGATTGAATTGCTACAGTCTCATGGTCAAACTTGAATGCATAAGGAGTTGCTTCTTATGAATGAGCGAAGAAAGCGGTTCCTTGAGATGGAATCTACTCCTAGTGAAGATGCTGTGAACATTGTTGAAATGACAATAAAAGACTTAGAATATCATATAAACTTAGTAGTTGATAAAGCAATGTCAGGGTGTGAGAGGATTGATTCCAATTTTGAAAAAAGTCTTACTGTGTGTAAAATGCTATTAAATAGCATCTTGTGCTACAAGTAAATCTTTTGTGAAATGAAGAGACAATCAATATGACAAACTTCATTACTGTCTTGTTTTAAGAAATTGCCACAGCTACCCAAACCTTCAGCAACCATCACCCTGGTCATTCAGTAGCCATTAACAGCTATCAGCATCAAGGCAAGACTCTCCACCAGCAAAAAGATTATGAACTTGCTGAAGGCTCAGATAAATGTTAACATTTTTTATCAATACAGTATTTTTAATCTAATGTATATATGTATTTTTAGATATAATGCTATTGCATGTTTAATAGACTACATTACAGTGTAAACATAACTTTTGTATGTACTGGGAAACCAAAAAATTTGTGTGATTCAATTTATTGCAATATTCACCTTAGTGTGGTGATCTGGAACCAAACCTGTAATATCTCTGAGGTATGCCTATACTTGAAAATAATAAATTATTGCTAACTATAGTTACACTAGAGTGCTATAGAACACTACAAATTATTCTTCTTATGTAATTTTAATTTTATATCAGTTAGTCTATTTCTCCCTATCCCCTTTCCCCCTACCTTTCCTAGCTTTGAGTAACTACTATTCTTCTCTCTACTTCCATAAGTTCAACTTTTTAGCATCTACCTTTGTATTTGCAACCATATGGTGAAGAATAGGAAGCTGAGGCCAAAGAAAGGGGTGTTAATGGTGTTACATGAGTAATATAAGACATCAGAGGCCTTAGCCCTTGGTCTTCATCATTTCCCAAATCCACTATGCGTTAGCTCTTAGGAAATGAAAAAGTTTATTATCTACCATAAACACCAAAGAAACTTTATGCTTAACTGGATATTCTTCACTGTCCTCACCTAATTATATGATTACAGAGGTGTAAGTTTCAAAGGTAGATTTGCTCAACAGAGAAATTATAAATTAATCAATCAAAAATTAAATTATTGAAGAAAGTAGAATTTACAGATACATGGACATTCAAAAGTCATCCAAAATCTTAATCCTGCCTTGGGATGTAAGCACAAATGAAGAAGGTGGCAAAATTATTTCTTATTTTATCTTTATATAGCAGTTATAAAACAATTACTGTGTTGCAGACAACCCTTTAATCATCTAACACAGTATGATGCAGTCTTCCATTTACCAGTTGCTATATAATGAAATCTCCCAAAACTCAGTGGCATAAATCAACAACATATTTATTACGCTCATGATTCCATGAGTCAGGGATTTCAGCATGCTGCAATAAAGATGGCTCGTCTCTGTTCCATGACATCAGAGCTAGTTCACAGAGCTGAGAATGGCTACAACGACCCAGTCAGGCTCATGTATCCTAGGTCTTTTTTGTTCTCCACATGCATCTACTGAGGTTGAAATATTCCACATATAATATATCCTTCAGTTACTTGTCAGCTACCTGGGATGAAATTGGTGGAATAGCTGGAAACTTATCAGCATTCTTCTTTCTCTATGTAGCTTTTCCACATTATTAGTTTGGACTTTTTCACAGTATGACTATATCATCGAAGCTGGACTTTTAATATAGTAACTTACTTTTTCTAGAATGAGCGATGACAGAGACAGTAAGTAGAAAATGATAGTCTGTTAAGACCTAGATCTGGAACCTTTCCATAGCCTAAACTTCTACCATATTCTATAGTTCAAAATAGTCACAGATCCTACCCAGATTTAAGGGAAGGTATGATAAAGCCCTGTCTCAACACAAAAAGTATGAAAGAATATTGACCATTTTTAAGAGTCTCATGCTCTACTAAGTTAGATGACTAATTGACCAATTTTAATATGCCACAGTTTGCCCTCTGTGCACATATTATTTACCTTTCTTTCTAATGAACAATACAGTGACATCCTCCAAAAGGCCACAAGATTCATTCTATTATGACACGAGGTTAAGGGTTAAAGATGTTGTCATCTAAATAAAGTTGTGCTGCTGATAAAGCGTATTGGGTATAGTTTTTTCTCAATCTGAAGACCAGTAAATTAAAGAAAATTTATTACGTCTATACATATACTCAGCATACATACAATGGTGAGACAGGAATAGAATAATTTTAAGATATACTTCCATCCAAAAAAGGGAAAGTAAGAAGCTCATTGCAATCTCTGGCCCACAGCAATTCTGAAATTCACCTGGGCCTATGATATCAGTTCCTTGGTTTAAATCCTTTATTAGTTGTCCTGGGGAAAAAAAAAATTACCACATCTCTTGCCTATGCCCTCCATATTCTTGATTCTTCCTTTTAAAACATCCTTTCCCCATAAGAATTAAATTGGTTGGCACAGTAATTTTATCTCTCTGTTTTCTGCCCATAGAAGATTGGAAATCTATAGGCCTGTTTTAAATTTGTATTACTACTGCCTCTTTCAAAGTTGACACATAATTTAAAAAAAAAATTGTGGACATTTTATGTTTTAAATTATTATCCATTTTATAATCATACTAGAAAAAAATTCTTCAAGATAGGACATTTTCTACCTTGAGCCTACTGTGAGGCTGTTGTAAGAAAATAGATTTAAGATGCTTAGAACCTTAACAGAATCTTACACAAATTCTTAGAATCTCAACAGAATCTTAATGGAGAGTTTCTACTATGCATTCCTTTAATATTCTTACAAGGTTTTTGTCTGGCTAAACGTGTGTATGGATTGACACTTTATATCTTTCTTAGGTTCTAGCAAATGATTTTAGAATTTCACCTTCAATCTATTTTAATTCACATTAAGATCACATTTTATTACCATGGATTTGATCTTTGACCTGAGATCATTTCTTAATTCAAGAACAATTTTGCTACCTGGAATCACTTCTGGGCCTTCTTTATTTTCTCTAAATTAAACTTAAAAACTAAAGCATTTCTTTCTTAGTGCATTTTTGCTTCTCTTTGATCCTATGAATAAGATACTTGTGACACTTTTTTTTATTCTTCCTGTAAACTTCCTCAGCCATATCCACAAGGTTATTAGGTATGCTTTCTATTGTCCAGGTTATTGCAGAAGACAATGTTGCTAATCTGCCACTATGTAACAAGTTTCAGGGTTTTTCTCCAGCCTTTAATACCTTTTTATTAGTGAACTTTATATTTTAGAATAGTTTCACTCTTACAGATATGTTCCCTATATCATCCCTCACCCAATTTCCCATATTGTTAATATCTTACTTTACTATGGTACATTTGTCATAACTAAGGAACCAACATTGTTATATTAGTATCAACTAAACCCAACACTTTATTTGGATTTTATTAATTTGTCCCTAATGTCTGCTTTTATATTCCAAGACACTATCCAGAATATTAGAATATTGCATTTACTCTGTGAAGGCAAGTCCTCTGATATAATTTTTTTTTTTTGGTGTCATCAGCACCTACATAGTGTCTGGTATTTTAACAGAATTTAATATTTGTTGAAATGAACCACACAGATAAAACAATGATTTCAGCGTATTTTCAGAAGCTCTTCTGTCCCTGAATCATCAAAATGCGTATCGCTTAAAATTGAATAGCCACAGAAAAAAATAACACATTTGCTGCAGGTTATATTAAGCATTTAAGTTCATTTGCTTCTACTTCTTCATAAGTATGACTGTGAGTCATCATAGTAAACCAAACAGGAATGAATAATTTTCTGGAATTATTAAATGTATGTGTGTCTGTCTATCTGTTTGTCTTGAGTGTCTCTATTAGCTTGTCATTGTTTGGATATAATTAAGAAGTGATCCACCGGAGGCATGATCAGTTTCTTCTGACTGCTCTAATATATCATTTTCATTTTTGTTATTCTAATTATATTTTTTCCACTAGGTTTCTGCAACTACAAGCTAGAAAGGTAAAAGTCTAATAAACACTTAACCACACTGTTAAAATCTAATATACAATTTTAAGCTATGTTGGGCTCAGTCCTTACTAGTTAAAAAAAAGAGAGAGATGGAAGAAGAGCAAATCAATTTTGCTTTCCAACACTGTGAAGATGATTTTCAGCAGTACTTAAGAACTAAAGGAGGAACAGTGATTGATAAGGTAATTAAATGATAAAAAGTATAGGGCAAGGATGCAGAAAAAGTACAAATGAGGAAAATGATCAAGTATGCTTAATCTAAAAAAATTACAGTATCAAATCATATAAATTATGATTCCTGGAACAGAAAAGAAATCTTTGCCTATAATCTTTTTCAAATGCTTTTCTTAAGAAGACAAGTACTGTGGTTATGCTTTCTCTTCCTCTAACTTTTCCTTCCCTCCCATCGGTGCCATGATCTTTAAATAAGGAAATTACTACAACATCCATGCCATTTTTCTAGTTAGTTTCATGATGTTTGTTCAAGAATTTAAAAATATTAACAACTATCAATTTCTTTTGTTTTTCATAATTATTCTGCGATTATTACAAGTAACATGCAAACCAATCACGTTATTATGGAGCAATGTGTAGCGTCACATGTATTAGACAAAAAATTAATCATTGTTATAGATCTTGAGAATAAGGATAGTATTTAATATCTAGGTAAATGGAAGACTTTGCAGTCATAGTAGGATAGTCTATGCTGTTGAGCCTCACTGTCTAAGTCAATGATATCAAATTAACTTTTTGGAATGTAATTCTTTCAAGTTTGTAGAGCATATTTTAGAAAATTGCTTTTCTATAAGCAACAATTTGGACATTGCCTAATATAAAAGCATTAATGTAATTATTAAATAAGGAGCTAATCTTCAGTAACTTTACTAGTGGCATACGGATATGTTGGAGCTTCTTCTACCTTCTTGCTTTTCTCTTGCTTTTATGCATATTCCATCTCTGTTGCACTTTCAGCTAATGGTTCTGATTTTCCTCCTAAATAAACTCTTACTGCTTGTCCCATTGCATTGTGACATTCTATGTTTTTCTTAGTAGATTCACTTTAAATGCTCACTTAGAGGGATTCAGTGCCCGCAGCTAATCACCACTAGCACTCAGAGTGGGCCATCCCCAGGCCCTATATAAGAAGATGGGTTCAGACGATGACTTTTTGGACAAAAAGATGAGGAAACTCAAAAAGCAACATACACCAATATCTGATTCGAGTTAGGATATAAAGTATGGTGAAAAAGTTCACATATATATGAATATATATTCATAATGTGTATAAGTTCAAAACATTTATTATATACACACACATGTTTATATACATGCTAACATTTGATCTCTTGAACCATGTCTGACTAACACTTTGTGCTCACAATCACCTCACCTGTCTCACAGTGCCACAAAAGCTGCTTTTGTTAAGGTCAACAATGACTTCCATGTTCCTGTATCTGATGGCCAATTATCAGTGTTTATCTTACATGACTTACTGACAGCATGGAGTAAGGTTGACCACCTCCTCCTTTTATTTAGCTTCTAATACAGTACACACTGATGATTCTTCTATCACCTTTGTCTTTCCTTTCTCAGTCTTTTCTGTTTCTTCCTCATGCCCCCTTGATTATCCCATGAGTTTTTTCTTTTCTATTAACACTCCTGTTTTCAGTAACCTTGTCAAGCTTCATGGCTTTAGCTATGGTCCACTTTCTGACAACTTCCAAATTACTTGTTTTAGCCTTGGTCTCTCCACTGAACTTCAGACTTGTAAAGCTGACACCCTTTCAGAATCTCCACCCATATGTCTAGTAAGTATCTCATGCTTGATGTCCACAGACCTACTGAGATCTACCTTCATAATGTCTTTAGAATTTGATCAATTTTCACTGCCTCTAGCACATGACTCAATCCAATCCACGTCACCTCTCACCTGGAATACTGCAATTGTGTCCTCCCAGGTCTCTGCTTCAACACAACTTGAAGATTCTACTGACATTTAAAATGGTTCCCCTCCCTCTTCTGCTCCAGCCCTTCCAAGGGACTCTCCCTGTGCTCCGAGTAAAAACTCAAACCTTTCTAACAGCCTTCAAGGCGCTTCACAATCAAGCTCTCCTTTTCCTTACTGCCCACATCTCTCGTTCTGTTGTAGCCACACTGGTGTTCTAGGTTTACTGTTCACGTGCCAGGCACAATCCCGCCTTAGGGACTTTTCGTTGGTTGTTTTCTCTTCCTGGAATAATATTTCCCAGATATCTATATCTCTTTTAAATCATGGCTTGCTTATCACCTTGTCAACGAGACTGACCTGACCACCTTATTTAAAATTACCATCTGCTACCTCCCAAGAATTCTACTTGCCCTTTCTCTGATCTTTATTTTATCAATATTAATACTTTCCAATTATAGCATACTAATTTTTTCTTGTTTGTTTATTCATATATATAAGCACCTAATCAGAATGACTGCTAATAGGTTTTCAGTATAGATGGTCAATGAAAGATGAATACATTAATGAACAAATAAACAGGCAGTAATTCAGCTTAGAAAGGTTCAGTAATTTATTCCAAGGTAACTATAGCAGAGCCAATATTCTAAACTCATCTTTCTGGTTCCAAGGCTTATGCTTTTCAATACAATAAGTGCACTAAATCTCAAGGACTGTACTTTTGGAAGTACAATGATAATAGAATATAGTACTTACACACAGGAGTTCACAGCCTAGTGAAGAATTAAACAATAATTTTCATTGTTTTAAGTGTTTTATAATAAAGTTCCTCTAGGAGCACAGAATAAAATGATATTTACATTGATTCTTTAAAGATTGGGAGTTTGCTTGCTATTTCTAGTGTATATGAAAAAGGGAATGTTATTTTTAAAGATATGGCTAAAAGAGTGAGAAAAAGTAGAAAATTTAGGTATAACTAGAGAGCAGGGTAAGTGGATAGAATGGGGAAGTGGTTTAAGAAAGACTAACAATGGACAGAATTCAAGACCCCCCATTCTATGTCAAATGTGAATCCATTTAGGTTACAGTCTTTGCTCTAAGGATGAAACATTCTGAATCCTAGAATCCTACATTGCTACTGACACTGCCCTAGGTGTCTCTGAGGAAAATGACCATATAGCAGGCGCACTAAGCAAATCTGTGCCTTCCTTACCATAAGACCCCTACCTCAGGCACCAGCCTAACCCTCTAGGACTGGTTTAGGCCTTTGGAAGAACTCCTTTTGCGTTGCATTAGATGTCAGTCTGAGAAACCTACCGTAATAAGTATTGATTGAAAGCTCTCCTTCGCAGCTGCCCACTTAACTCTTAACTGGAAATTCCACTGTCCATATCTCTCCACACTAGTGGAATTTGGCTCTTCATGTCAAAAGGTGAACTATAGGATACTAAGATGATTTGTGCTCAGCCTCTATAAGCTGGCTAAAACTGGCTTAAGGTCTGCGATTGCTTAACAGAAAAAAGAAGTTTGTAAGGCCAATCCTCTGTCCATTCAGGGTTGTAGAGGTTTGGGTTTAAAATTAGAGTTTATAACTCCTATTGCTAGGTCCTTTAACCATAGGTATTTATAAATTTGCCATGCTGGCGAGGCCCCGAACTCTCAACCTATAGGTAACTTTGTTTTATTAATCTTAGGGTCCGTCTTAGTTGAAAAAGGGGTGTCTATTTAGGTCTCTCATTTCACAGATATAATAGATGTACGTGTGCCATGATTGTGATCACGTATACATTTTGACCACCCTGGGTGGTTTAAGAAATTTCCTACAGTGAGTTTTATCTTTTAAGTAATTGGCCAGAAAGGCATAGCTCTGCTTGCCTGAAAGGAACAGCACAGACTTGTAATTTAAAACTGCGGGCCCCAACCTCCCTGGCCATGTACAGTTACTGAGTCCTGTTAGGAACAGGGCTGCACAGCAGGAGGTGAGCAGCAGGCGAGTGAGCAAAGCTTCATCTCTATTTGCAGCTGCTCCCCATCACTCTCATCACCTGAGCTCCATCTCCCGTCAGATCAGTGGCAGCATTAAATTCTCATAGGAGTGAGAACCCTGTTGTAAACTGCACACATGAGGGATCTAGGTTGCGCACTCCTTGTGAGAATCCAGTGCCTGATGATCTGAGGTGGAGCTGAGATGGTGATGCTAGCGCTAGCGAGTAGCTACAAATATAGATTATCATTAGCAGAGAGGTTTCACTGCACAATAAATGTAATGTGCTTGAATCATCCCAAAACCATTCCCCACTCCAGTGCTTGGAAAAATTTCGTCCATGAAACCGGTTCTTGGTGCCAAAAAGGTTGGGGACCACTGATCTAAATTCTACTGGTTGGGTGAGATGATAGGCTCCACACAGAAACTATTTTCTGGTGGGAGTGTCAGTAGAGGTGTCTTGTCTTGCCTTTGGGCAGCAGTCATCGAATTTGGAGCCAGCATCAGCCACTCAAAATTTGATCTTTATGATCAGTTGCAGAGTAAGTGGAGTCTTCAGTGGAGCAGTCCTAGGATCTGGCAGGAATTGGCTCCTGGGTGATAATCCAAGAACCTGACTCTGGCTCTTTTGGAAGTTCCTTGAGACATTTTTATCTCTCTCTCTCTATATATATATTTTTTTTCACTAGGTGCAGTGGCACATGCCTGTAGTACCATCTCAGCTACATGGGAGGCTGAGGCCAGAGGATCACTTGAGCCCAAGAGTTTGAGGCTACTGTGAGCTACGATGATGCCACTGAACTCCAGCCTCAGCAACATAGCAAGATCCCCATCTCTAAAAAAGAATATAAACCAAAACGTAACAAAAATGTTTTCTTCTTGTATAAATGGATTCTTTTGTTATGAATACTGACCATTACCAGAGGCCTACTTTTCATACCAGAACAAAGATTAATCTGTCCAGATACTATTTTTGCCAACAAACAGGTCATGTGGGTTTGCCTTGGCTTCATTAAATACAGTTGGGTATTAATATAATTCCCTTTATGAGATTTTTGCTCTGACGTCAGATTGATATGTCTGGTTGCTAGTCCAATTTCTTCATTATTCTTCTTTGTTGATCAGAATTGAAATATTATCATACTCATCATCTTGGTCCTCTGATAGAGCAAATTAATGCAGTACATTAAAAATTAAAATTCTTATATTTGAAGAACTCTTCTTGTCTCTTTCCTACCCTTAAGCATTTCACTTGAGACTGTATCACCCAACATCTGGAACCTCTTACATCACAAACTCTGTGCCTCCCAGCCTCCCCACAATGTGATACCTCTGCAGTTCCCTCTCTCAGGCCTCCCATACTTGAACATCTCCTTTAAGTTCTTGGAATTAAAGTTTTTAGTGAGTAGAAAAAAGAATAGCACTGATGACAGGCAGAAACGAAAACAAATAGCCTACCTTCTTCAAAGAACTGTACAAGCACGTACTACAAACTTTTAGTTGGGCAAGAACTGGTATCCTTAGGATAAGATAAAGAAATTGGAGGAACAATCAAGTACAGTGTTGTCCTACCTTGAGGCTGGTGGCCTTGCCAGAGAGCAAAGATGAGTTTATACTTGTAAATGAATTTCTCCAATCAGTTTCATCAGTCTTTGTTGGAAAATCCTCACAAATCCTAGAGATATACTATGTAAAAAATCTGGCAGATGTTTGAAATCAAGATATCAGCTAGACCTTCTTCCTCCTTTTGAAGGTTCTAGGAAAGGAAACTTTCTTGCCTCTTCTGGCTTCTGGAGGATGCCTGCAATCCTTGGCTTTCCTTGACTGGCAGCTGCTTGCCGCTGACTCCAATCACACAGTTGACTCCTGGAGTCATGCAGCTGACTCCAATCTCTGCCTCGATCTTTACAAGGCCTTCTCTCCTGTTTCTGTGTCTGTGTGTCCAAATTTCCCTCTTCCTAAGGGTACCAGACATTGGAGTTACCACCGCTCCTACTCCCGTCCAGTGTGATCTCATCTTAACTTAATTATATCTGCAAAGACTCTATTTCCAAATAATATCATAGTCACAGTTTCCAGGTGGACATGAATTTTGGAAAAACACTGCTGAACTCACTATAGTATATACATTTTGGTTTCTACCCTCACTCTTGGCTTCGTCTTATTTTCGTATCCTTATTTTTCTCTTTGCCACAGTTCATTCTCAAGTTTTCAGTTTTATGTAACTCTGAAATATGTATGCTTGTGAGATTCGTTAGATACATTTTGTTTTAATTTTTTGGATGTGTCAAGGTAGGGCTAAATTTTTTTTAGAAAAATCAGTTAATCTTTCAATCTTCTCTCAAATTCTTCCAAAACATTAATGGCAAGTTTTATTATTGGTGGTAATATGAGTTTTTCTTTGCTTTTTAATTTTTACCTCTACATAGATATCAATGAGAAAATAGGGTTAGGCTGTGCTAAGTACAGTTATCTATATAACCTACATTATTTTAAACTAGATGTTTGACCATTTTTTGGAGGAATGAAAAGTCTAAGGGCCAATTATGATGAACCTTGGAATGAAAGAGTAATACTTATACTAAAATGAAAAAAACAAAGGTGGCAGAAATTTTTTAAAAAGCCAAGGATGAAATTCTTTCCAGATGTTCATCTTCAACATTCCTGTGCCTGAATACAAACCCACAGTGTCAGAGAGAACTGGCTCAAGCAAGGGACGCAGTGGTTAAAATTCAGATTCTACTACCTGCAATATAACGTTGAGCTGTTAACTTGATCTCTCTTATTTTTAGTGTCTCCAATTGCGAATTGAGAGTACTATGTACCTTGCAAGTGAGTTTTAACTTAAATGATATAATGAATGTTACATTAATATACTGTCCAGATTCCGGCAGTTGACGTTGCATAAAGGCCTGTTAAAGTGAAACCACAATCCCGGCTCCTGCAGACCTAGAGGAGCTCCCACAGTTCTCACTCTTGTATGTAGAACCATCTGTTGTCCTTCCCAGGAAAGTCAAGTGTGAAGAGGCCAAACCTGTTTCTCAACATGACATCTACACCATTTCCTGATTTTCTCAACTTCACCATTGTCTCTTTATGTCATAATTGCCTTGGAATACTCAAAACTTATTCTTTACTGATATATCCACCATTATTATTTGCAGAATTAGAATTTTTTTAAAAAAGTGTCACATATGTATTATAAGCGGTAATAGTTTACTTGATTCAGATTAAACAGTTATGTTTTTAAAGATTTTAATTTATTTAAACCAAAATAAAAAAATAGGGTATATAACATTTTAGAGATTTTATATATAAGTATTTTACATATTACATGTGTGTATATATACATACACAGATAAATATATATGTAATAAAGTGCTCAAAGTAGAATATTAATAATAATAACTTTTAAAACTGTAGCATCTCCAAGGTTGCATCTCCTACCCAGAAAGTAATTAATATTCTGAATTTTATGTTAATCATTCTTGCTTTCTTTATAGTTTTTCTATATATGTGTGAATTATTTTTCAATCTTTTTTTCAAGTTTCACTCTTTTTAAAATTTTATGTGATGGAATAATGCTAAATAAATTCTTCAGTGGCATGGTTTGTTGTATTCCACATATTATTTTAGAGAAATGATTTATGTTGATGCAAATAGCTGCAGTTGATTCATTTTCACTATTATATAGTATTCTTTTATATCCTAATACCACTATTTTTATATCCTTTTGCCTGCTAAGAGATTTTAGAGTCTTTTTCTTTGTTCAATTTCTTGCTATTCCAAACAATGTTTCTTTGAATATCCTTCAACATATCTCCTGATGCACATGTACAAGTATTCCTCTAGAGAGAATTCTTATGAGTGGAAATTCTGAATTTCTAGGTGTGCATATATTCAAATTTGCTAAGTAGTGGAAAACTATTTTTAAAACTGATTTTTCCAATTTATAGTCACCCAATATGTGTTCATATAAAAGTTTCCATTACCATTACTCCACATCCTCATCAGACTTGGAACTTCCCAATGTTTTATTTTGGTTCATTTGATGGATATTAAATGGAAGACAAAAATCTCATTTTGTATTTTTCTGATCAATAATACGTTTGATATGTTTTCACTTGTGTAACCATTCAAACTACCTCTTCCATTAGTTGCCTATTTATGTAGCTTTTGGTGTTTTTCTATTTGTTTTTGTTCTCTTTTAGGCAGTTTGTCTTCCTTATTCATTTGAAACAGTTATGTAGATATTCTGCATTCATAATACATTATTTGATACATGCATTGATTTGAAATATTTTTACTGAAATATATATCATCTTAGTTCTTGCTTATTTTCCCATTTTTCTACTATTTTTCTTCTTTATTTTCTCCATTTGGGTTATTATTTTTTTCCTTTTCTCACTGTATTTTTTCCTCTATTAAGTTAGAAATTATGCCTTCTATTCTTTTATGATTACAATAGCAATTTTTACATAATTTTTGCTTAAAAATAAATACCTAAAATTAATCTAGAGATTTACTGTTTTAAAAATTTCAAATGATATGATATTATTTTTCTGGAAAGTACTTCTATCATCACTGATTTTTAATTTTACATATTAACATTTTCCTAGTGTTTTTTAAAAATCAATTTTACCCAAGTGATTCTTTTTGTAGCATTTTTCTTGCAGTTTGGATATTTCATTCGAGATATTTCTTCCTCCTGAAATTTATCCCTTAATCATCTTTTCTTTTGAGGATCTATGGATAGCTTTTAAACATTGAAAATTATGTTTATTTTCTTTCTTCAAGAATATTTTCACTGGGTTTGCTATTCCAGGTGGCATTTATTTTCTTTTAGTACTTTGAAAGTTTTAGGAAAACCATAAATATAATTCACTACATTATCAAATTAAAAAAAATTTTAATTTCAACAGTGCTAGATAAATAATTTGAAAAAATTAAAAAACTATTCACTGTTACGTTAAAGAAAAGTATTATGTGGGTAAAGTTATTTTTCCTGACCCATTTAAAAGTTGTTGAGCCATGTGTGTTACTTGTAGATATTTCACTTCTTAACTACATAATCATATATAGATAGAGAGCTATATAACTATGTATTTATTTACAAAGCTATCTCTCTATAGCAGATATATAAATAGATATCAAAGAATCCAAGCCAATGCAAAAAAAGATCCACATTTTTGACCACAGATGAAGAGTGTATGGGTATGTTGCTATACTTTGTACTATTTCTTCAATTTTGTGTATATTTGAAATTTTTTGAAAGAAAAAAATGGTTTGAAGAGAATAGAGTGAATGAAATGGTTAAGAAGCTACAAAATGAGTGTTCTGAAATGTGTTAAACATGCTAAATTGTCATTGAATAGTTCTTTGAGAGATTAAAAGTACTATCTTATTTAAACCAACACATTTTAGGAAATTATTGAACAGAAAGATAGCATTTACTTAACTATTACAATTTTATTTGTAATAGTTTGATATAGAGTGTCTGGAAAACACATAAGGCAAATATCTACACTAATAGGGAGATGCAAGAAACATTTCCTATAAAATCAGGACCAGTCATCATGGAGCACATTATCATCCTTTCTGCTCAACATTGTAAAGGGATCCTACTCTAGTCATCAAAAAAGTAAATAACTATATAAAAATATAAATATTGAAAAAATATACAATTCCATCATTATTTACAAATATTAGCCTACCTAAACTTATTTAAAAATAGACTTGGAGACTTAAACAAGACCACTTTTTTTAATATCATTATACAAAAAAGTCAATTACAATGACATTCAAAAGGACAAAGGGTTAGTAAATACTGCAGGTTAAATACCTTGATATATCATCCGAAAGCATATAAAAATTGGGTTTTAGAGGTGAAGACAATGTCAGGTATTACAAATCAGTTTGGAACCTCCAACTCTAATCTACTTGGAAAAAAAAAGTCTAAAAACTCCTTGGAGGGAAGGCAGCTATAATTAAAAAGGAAAGTTGAAAAACACAGGGTTAAAAGATAAAGCAGTAACAAATGACTCCAAAATCCCAGTAGCTTAAAACTCAAAGTCTGAAGCTTTTTTGTTCATGGTGTGTGTTTGTGCAGGTCGGCTCTGGCATTGCTCCTCATCATGTTTGTGCTGGAACTCAGAACGACAGAACAGGAGCTATCCGAAATGTGTGCCATTAGAGAGAAAATGGAGCACACCATGCACTGGCTCTTAAAAAATTTCTGCCAAGAAGTAACATATATAATAATAACATCACACACACACACACACACACACACACACACACACATTCACACATATGTATATCAAATGACTAAGTCTAATCCAAAGATGTAGGGAAATATAACCCTCCCCCAGGGAGAAACAAGTATTTTCAAAGAATAATACTGTCTACCAAATTAACAACAAAAAATAATACTATTTAAAATATCAACTAAAAAATAAGGAACCTAGTAATAAATAGTATGAAAGATATTCAAGATGTTTGCAGACAAAATTTTAAAATGTCACTAAAAGATATCAACAACAAAAAGAAATGCTCATAAAGATGCAATTCTCCACGAATTGATATATAGATTTAATTTAGCCTCAATTAAAAAAAAAAACTAACACACATACCTAACAATTTAACAAGCTGACTCTAAAATGGATACATTCAAATAAGATGTCAAAAATAGCAAGCCATTCTTGAAGAATAATGTAGGAGGAAACTTATTCTTAACTCTATTAATTCAGCAATACAGTGTGGTTTTGGTACAGGAATAGAGAAATTAACCATTAGAGCAACACCTGATCAGCCTATGTTTGGACTCTATGGTACAACAAAAGTGATATTTCCATTTAGTTGGGAAGAGAGCAACTACTAATAAATGGTGCTGGGAAATTATCTATTAGAGAGAAAAAATGAAATTGGTTCACTGCCTCACACCAAACAAATAAGTCAATTCCAGGTATATTAAGAAATGAAGCATGAAAATAAATAGTTTTATAACTATTAGAAAGAAATAAAATAATAACTTTAGGACTTCAGGTTAGGAAAATATTTTATATTACAAAATCAAAAACATATACCCTAAAGAAAAATATTAATCAATATACTACATTAAAATTAGGCTTCATTATGCATGGAAAAGTTTCACACAGACAATTAAATGAACTAGGTACCACCTGGGGAGAAGCTACTTGTAATTAACATAACCATAAAATAATTAGTATGCAGAGCATAAACTCTTCCTTCAAATCAATAAGATGAACAACCCATTTAAAATTGGAAAAAGACATTTGGGCAAATTGGCAGCAGGCATTTCATGGAGGTGGAAATAAGAACAGCAAATCATCATATGAAAATCACATCAGCATTAGAGAAACATCAGTTAAGACCACAAAGATATATATGTGAGGCTGATAAATATTAAGTCTGTTGATTTTAATGTTGGAAAAGGAACAATGATAATTTTTGCATACTGTTGATGGAAATGAAGGATAGAATTGAGAAAGCCAGGTATGAGATTATTTCTATAATCCAGGTCAGATATATTGAACTAGTCAAATAAAAGGCACAGATTAAAGAAATATTTGACTCAAAACTATCAGTTTAATTCTTCTTAGATGTGCAATCCTAAAATATTTTAACCATTCAATATTCAATCAATCAATTTGCATTTTATTCTACTTTTATTTAAAATATATGCCACATCATTTTTAGTCCTTAGGTGGTTGAAAGAAGAATGTTGATTTTTTAAATGTAAAAGGCATGGGCCTTGAAAACAAGGCTCAAAACTCAAAGTTGGATTCTGCGCCAGTTCTTTAGATTACATATGGAATAGAGACTTTAGGTGGTCTCACTGCACACTTTGTAATTAAAATACAAGTCTGTGTGGTATTTAAAGCAGGTGTGAGCTCAAACTGTTAATTACACTGTAAATTCATGCTCTTGCACCTGAAAAGGATTTGTTTGTATGCACATTTTCAAACATATTATAAAAGAATTGCCAACATATGCTGTGTATTCTGTACTATTAAGTCACAGAACAGGCAACAGCAATTCACCAAAATAACTGTGATGCAGGTGTTAAGTGGCATCACAGATGTGATATGACTGAAGAAATACTGTAATTCAGTGAAGCAGGTAGAGTTATTTCCTAGAAACTTTCTTCCAAACTGTTTTATAGCACAAGATCATGAAATTGAAGATATTATAAAGACTGCATTAAAGGGAGACAAATTAAAAGATAGTTAAAGAGCAGGAAATCCACCTTCATAAGGCCGGAAGCTATAATTTTCTTTTGAGGTCTTGAACTATACCTTGAACTTTGATAAAAGTTTGATAAACCTGTTTATCACCAAGAAAGCAATCATTTTTCCAGGAGATTTTGATATTAGATGTTTAGATGTGTATACCTATCTGTTACATCAAAGCATTGCTCTAGTAAAAGGTAATGAACCCAGGAAATCATTACATGAAAAATGTTAAATTCACTCTAGTTATTTTTAACACAGTATTTATAGTAGGTTGGAATACAGTAAAACTTGACTCATGAAAAAGTTAAAAATTGAAATCATCTTGAATCTTTTAAAATGTGTAGACTTTAGAAACTAAGATAAGACATTCCTTAGACATAAGATCTTGCCATTTTAAAATTTCATCCGGTCTTAGCCAATGACCTATTAAGACCACAAACCCTCTGTGGAAATTTTAGGGCAGACTCCTGTGAATTGGTGTCAATCTCTGTGATGTTACTTCAGAAATTGCTTTGGGCAAGAGAAACAAATGTTGACTACTAAGCCCAAAATTGACTTGATAAAAGAGATAACATAGTATGACCTTTACAGTTTTGTACAGGAAGAGAGATTTTTAGCACTGGTCAAAAGCAAACTTAATTATCAAATAATTGAAAACGTAACTAAATATAAATAGATAAGGATACCAAAAAAGAAGTTAAAGTTAATATAAAATAAGTTATGTCAAAATAAATTTCATGTTAAGGGTTTCATGGTCCTGTTATCATGTCTGTGATGGTTAATTTTATGTGTCAAATTCACTAGACCTCACTGCTCAGATATTTGGTCAAATGCTATTCTGGATATTTCTGTGAGGGTTTTTTTTTTTTTTTTGGATGAGATTAAAATTTAAATCTGTGGACCTTGACTAGGTCCACTATTGTCCTCCATAATGGGGGTGAGCCTCATTCATTCAATGCAAGGCTTTAATGGCACAAAAACCAACCTCCCTGAGCAAGAGAGACTTCTGCCATTTCATGGCTCTCAGACATGAACTGCAACGTTGGCTCTTTCCTGAGTCTCCAGCCTGCCAGCCCACCCTGCAGGTTTTGGACTTAGCCTCCATAATTGGATGAGCCAATTCATTAAAATCTCTTCTCTCCCTCCCTTTCTCTCTCTCTCTCTACACACACACACACACACACACACACACACACACACACACATACACACACACATATACACATACACACATACACATTCCATTGTTTCTGTTTCTCTGGGGAATACTTACTAATACAATGTCTATCTGAAGCAGCCCAACCAATTCGACTTAAATGAAATGACCTCATATGGGGTAAATATAAGACAAAATAAGTGTAAGTAGATATAGTATATATAACTGTACAGTGAACTGACATGGACTGCTATCTGATTATAACATAGATTTGAATATATCGAGTGACACAGGTTCATAGTTTTCTTCTCCACCAAAGTCCAGTCATCTTTCCCAATTGTGTATGGATCATAGGCAATCTGTAGGCCTATTCTAGATTAAAGTCACATCTCCATTTCTATACTTCATGCAAATTACTGAGATAATTATATAGGAATGAAATGTGTTTATATACCTACTGATCTTTCTTAGCTGTAAACAAACATGTTTTCAAAAAGTGACCACAACAGAGTGTATCAGCACCTGTTGAATCATATAGAAAAAAAAATTAGCAGGTATAAAGTCAGACCTAGCAGGCTTTGTTAGAGATATGCAAAGTCACTGACAACACTGAGAAAAAGATACTTGTTCAGGTCCACCATTAGCAAAAAATAAAAATATTAAAATTACTTAACCGTTTGTATATAGTGAATATGCTGCCATCTGGAACTGTAGGGAAATTTGGTATAACCTGTTTTGCTGTTGTTGTTGTTGTTGTTTCTCTATCTTGGTTTAGTTCTGTTTTGTGTTAGTTTGTTTCTAAGACAGTGATTTCTTATGGTTGTAAAAATAATTTAATAAGCTCATCTTGCATTTTTTCCACTTCAAATCTCATAAAGGAAAAATAGGAAAATATTTTTGAGACACATCTTGTTTCTCATTGGTTTTGAGAAAATGATTATATGGTGTCTGTCACTTAGCTGGTTACTGTATGATGGTCTCATTGGTGTAGGCCTGGGAACCATTCTCCACCAGCCGAGAGAGAAGAGCTTTCTGAAGGTCAAGGACTAAGAAATGAAGAGAAATCCTTCCCAAACAGAAGCCAGGGTAGGGTTATATGAAGACGGACAAAGGGATACTGAACTATCATACATAGATTTTCCATTTGAAACACAATAAAGTAAAAGTACATAATACTACAGCCAAGCAGAACGTAATTTATCTTTGTTGATTCAGAAAGCACTTCTAGCTAGAATAATATATTAATATAATTTCAGAACTGCACAATAGAGTATGGCTTATGGGTGTAGAAATATCCTAATCATAATTTAAAAGTTTAATAAAGGATTGGCTGTATAATAGTAGCAGCAATTTAAGTAAATTTATATGTACAAAGGAAATGTTATATATAGTTTTATAAGGACATACATACATCTCTAAATTTAGGGCAAAATCTAAAGCAAGGCAAGAATATTTTATTTCCATAAACATTTGCAGAAACATGACATACACTAGGCACCATACAGTGGTAGGTATGAAGAGTATAATTGTCATCTTCAGGAAATGACATTCTGGCTAGAAAGATGAAATGTTACACACAAAAATATAAAAGGGGCCAATAATAGTATATTTATACATATATAAAAGTGGTGCAAACAATGAATGAAGTAAAATTTGTAGTATGAAATCTGAAATTTGGAATATGAAGTAATTATCTTCAGTGGGATGGTCAGCTAATCTGAAGAAGGAAATATTTGGATATCCATAGGAGAAGATTTATAGCAAAAGGGACTTTAGATTCAAGGAGATATAAATTAGCAAAAATTTGTGCATGTCAATTAATATTAAGACTATACCAGTTTATTTTTCCTTATATATGAACACATTTTTTCAGTTCAAGAAACAGTTGAAACTTGATTACATGTTTTAAAGCAACACCAACAGTTTTCATCATTTATTTTTTCTCATTCATTGTCCAAAATTATTTTCTTATAAGTATTTTATTCACTGATATGAAGAAAATATGTTAAATGTTTCTAGAGAAAATATTTAACTTTTACAACTATTATGAGGAAAATACATTTACTTCTCTAGCACCTATTAAGGTCATTTATTTTGTCTTAATAAAATCTAAGCTCTAAAATTTCCACTTTATTCAATGTGTACAATTCACGCGAAAAAGAGTCAAATTTGAATGAACCTAACTAAAATCTTTATTTTTTTCTTTATTCATTTTTTCTTTATTTTTCCAATTTCTTTAAGTATCCATTACAAAATAAAAATACAAAAACATTTAATTAATTCAACTAAGAAAATTAACAATGCATAATAGTGAAAGGAAAATAGCTAAAATAATTTGGCCTTGTTATTATTTGACAATTATATGAAGCACACAAAATAAAAAGTACTTCACAAGTTTGATCATGTAAAACATTTAATAGGAGATGTGTGGCAGCAACAAGCTACAAAGTGGTCCTCAATTACCCCCACCTCCTTGTATTTGTCCTCTTGTGTACTCGCCTCTCACTTTGAATTAGGGTTGGGATGAAGTTGACCAATAGAATAGGACAGAAGTGATGGTGTGTGTCCTCTGAGACTAGGTTGTAAAAGTCAAGGCAACTTCTGCTTTGTTCTCTCTTAGGCTGATCATTCTAGTTTAAGTTCATTGCCATGTCATGAGGAAACTCGAGCAGCCATGTAGAGAGATCCACATGACATATAACTGACACCTCCTGCCAACAGCCAGCAAGAAACTCGGGCCTTCGGACAACACCATTTCAATCTGCCATCTTGTAATCAGACCCATCCACCCCAGAAGAGCCTTCAGATGACTGCAGCAACACCAATACCTTGACTGTGACCTTACGTGACACTCTGAGCCAGAACCATCCAGCTGAGTCATTACCAAATTCCTGACCTTCAGAAATTGTGCAAGATAATTAAATATTGGTGGTTTTAATTGCTAAGTTTTGGGGTGTTTTGTTACCCGGCAATAGATGATGGTTGTAAAATGATTAAGTCACCATGATATTTATAATATTTACGGTCAGAGGTTGAATATGATTGGATTCCTAGAATTCTGTTAAGAGCAACAGCAATTATTTACCGAATACTAATTCTGTGTCAAATAGTACAAGAGGGGTCTTGGTAGATACAGACCAGTATAAGATTTGCTTCCTGACTTCAAATTGAGAATAGAGGATATACCATATAAGAAAGCATTAGAAAACAATTGATTTTGTTTTGGAGAGACAGACGTATAAAGCGGCACTCTGCAGAAGAAAAATCAGCGTGATGAACTGAAACAGGGAAGGCTTCGTGAGACAGATTAGAGTTGAACTGGTTTTTGACAAATATGTAAGATTTTCATAGATTAAAGAAAGAGAAGTTATTCTTTAGGAGAACATCATAATCGGAGACATAATGGTAGAAACAATATGTAAACTTTGATATAAATATAAATTTATTTGCAGTGGAGACTCTGACTTGGGAAATAGAAATAAATACAGATTGATGGAGCAAGGGCCTGCAGAAAGGGCCTGAATGTCAGGAGGAATATTTTTATTTTAATAGCATTCAGGGGACCTACAAATGATGTTAAACAGTGAATACACCTTGACATTTCCACTAGTAGGGAATGAGACTTACTACTGAGAGAGCACATTAGATCATCGTACAACCATAATTCTTAGCAAGTTCTTACTTATCTTGAGCAGAAATTTGTCTTCCCTTAATTTCTGCACTTGCTCTTACTTATGTAGCACAAAAGAATTATCAGGGAATCATAGAACCTTTGCATTGAGAACCTTGAATCTGATCTATTCCAACCAGCCAGATGATTCTCATAAACTCACATAAAATGAGGTGGTACATACTATGTTTGAATAACTGCTGTGACATGGTTTTCACCCAGTTCTCTGAGCAACTATATTTGTTTCTGGACAGTTCTAACAACTAAAAGTTTTCCTAAAACATTTTTTGTCTATAAAAATAGGCTCTAGTTTTAGATATTTGATTCACACAGTGAGTCTAAATAAATAAGTCCAATCCCCCTTCCATATGGCAAACTTTTAAGTATTTTAAGATGCCATTCTCCCTTTGGAAATAAAGGATGGAAAGACTCAATTCTTTCAGTTTTCCCTATATGTTATGGCCTAGAGTCCATTCAATAAATACTGTGCCAATTCTCCCCTGAATATGCCATAATATGTGTACAGCATTCAAAAGGTGTACATGGTCTTTTTAATATGAGTAAGAATAGTCTTAAAGTACTCTTTTTGCTGTCTTATTTGGAATTTATATTTCTTCCATTTCTTTAAGCTGCTTTCATCAAGTATTCAAATTTTTTTATGGCAGTGCTGTCATAATTGAGTTTATTGTTCTCCAAATTCTCCAAATCTCTTTTAACTATGCTATATCCCTACCACATCTCATGATCTTTATTTATGTGAAACCTAACAAGTCACTCTACTATAATTCAGGTTGCAACGATATATCCCACTGACCTCGGGATCCTGAGTTTATCTGTGCAGAGCTGGTAGAAAATTTACACATTATTACTCCAACCTCTCATTATTCCATTGAGGAAACTGGAGCCTACGAAAAAAAATTTACTTGACTAAGCAAATGCGGTTAACTGTTCACAGAACTAGCAAAGTAACTCAAGCCTCATAATATTTTTTCTGTAATCATTTTTACTTTCCCACTTAATGTGCATTATCAATACGAGTAATATGTGGCTTTTCTCTTGTGAAAAACAGCATCCTTTTGGCTAGATCTTTCTCACCAGTTTCCCATTTATTCTATCACTGCTTTGGTTCCAGTTGTGAATTTAACAACTAAATCTTTTTAATTTATAAGTCACTACAGTATTTACGGTGTGGTAGGCCCTATGAAACTACATATACTCAACTTTTAGAAAAGATGAGTTTTTTTTTTTCACATGTGAAAAAAATATAGCCCCTTCACCTAAACATGCATGGCCTCCCCCATTAACGACATCCTGGGTGGTACATTTGTGCCAATGGATAAAACTGCAGCAACACATCGTAATCACCCAGAGTCCATAGTTTACATTAGGATTCACCGAAGCCAGCTGGTCCTGGGCTTTTCTTTGTTGGGAAGTTTTTGATAACAATTCAATCTCTTTACTAATTATAAGGCTGTATCTTACTCCTTTATGGTTCAGTCTTGGTAGACTGTGTGTTTCTAAGAATTTATTCATTTCTCTAGGCTAACCATTTTGGTGGCATATAATTGTTAACAGTAGTCTCTCATGTCCACCTTTATTTCTGTGGCATCAGTTGTAATGTCTCCTCTTTCATTACTGATTTTATTTGAGTTTTATCACTTTTTTCTCAGTCTATTTAAAAGTTTGTCAATTTTGTTTCCTGTCAAAAAAAAACAATTCTTACTTTTCTTGAATTTTCCTGTTGTTTTTCTCTTCTCCATTTTATTTCTCCTCCAATCTTGATTATTTTCTTTCTTCTAACTTTGGGCTTAATTTGATATTCTTTCTCTAGTTCCTCAAGGTGCAAAGTTAGATAGTTTAATTGAGATCTTTCTTTCTAAATTAATTAATTATTTTAATGACAAATAAACATTGCATATATTTATCTTGTACAACATGATGTTTTGAAAATTATGTACATAATGAAATGGCTAAACTGAGCTAATTAACATATGAATTATTTTCTATACATATCATTTTTCATGGTAAGTCTTACTTTTTTGTTGTTTTTTTTTTTAACAGAGTCTCTTGCTGTCCCCCAAGGTAGAGTACAGTGGCATCATCATAGCTCACTGCAATCTCAAATACCTGGGCTCAAGTGATCCTCCTCTCTCAGCCTCCTGAACAGCTGGGACTTTAGGTGTGCACCACAATACACGTGAATTTTTCTATTTTTAGTAGAGATGGAGTCCAGCTCTTGCTCAGGCTGGACTCAAACTCCTGACCTTAAGGGATCCTCCTGCCTCAGCCTCCCAGAGTGCTAGGGTTATAAGTATGAGCCACTATGCCCAGCCTTAAAATCTTATATTATAATGTAGGTTTTTATTAGCATGAACTTTCCTTTTAGTACTGATATTACTGCATCTCACAGGTTTTGGTATGTTACATTTTTGTCTCCATATATTTTCTAAGTTCCCTTTTGCTTTTTTCTTTGATCCATTGATTGTTGAAGAGGGTGTTTAATTTCCACATATTTGTGAATTATCCTATTTTCTTTCAAGTCTTAATTTCTAGTTTTTCATTCTTTTTTTTCTGGTCCTCTAAGTGAATAATTTACAATGACTTGCCTTCAAGTTTGCTGATCCCTTCTTCTGCCAGATGTAGTATGCTGCTGAACTTCTCTAGTCAATTTTTCAGCTCAGTTATTATATTCTTTACCTCCAAGGGCTCTTGGTACTTTTTAGAATATTTTCTATCCTTTTGTTGGAATTTTTACTTTCTTTGTCCATGCAATATTCTCCTGACCTCATTAAGCATCGTTATGACTGCTATTTTGGATTCTCTGTCAAGTAAATCATATATCTATGTTTTATTAGTGTCAGTTTCTGGAGATTTATTTTGCTCCTTTTTTGAAACATGTTTCCCTATTTCTTCATTTTCTTTGACTCTTTGTGGTAGTATGTGTGTATTAGATAATAAAGCTACCTCTCCTGGTATTCACAGACTGGCTTCCTACAGGAGTAGACTCTTACTAGCCCCACCAGAGCTTCTAGGGACCTCTCAAACCTTCCAATCTAACCAGCTTTCTTTGTTGTTAGTACCTACCTGGTGTCTAGTGTATGCCAGGTCTCCTCACACCTCCATGACAACTGAGACTGAAGCCAATCCCCTCAGGAAGCTTTTAGACAAGTTGGATCTATGATGTTCTTTCCAATTCTGTCTCCCCAGAGAGAGGCATGGATCTGGGGTTTTTCATTTGTATTTTTTCTACACTGAGCTGGGAGGAGGGGCTCTGGTAACTAATTGAGTGCTAATCAAACTGCCCTCTTTGTTCTCACTGGCCCCCAGTTATCTAGCGTATGACAGTCCCCATCAGCTGAAACAGGGAAAATAGAAACTATTGCTTTGGGAAGCCCCTTTTTCCCTCCCCAAGGAGAAGCTTGGAGTTCTTATGACACTGTGTCTCAGGGAGGGATTACAGTGAGGTGTTATCTCGAAGTATCCTCCCTGCTTCCGTATAGCTGGTTTTGTGCTTGCCTGGAATATGAGCTCTCCTAAACTAGTTTCTGGATTTCTCTCAAACAGATTTGTCATGTACTGTTGTTGAATCAGTGTGTTTGTGAGGAAAAGGAGGGTCCAAGCCTTTTTAGTTTGTATTGCTGATGTCTTCCTCCTCCATCTATATTTTTTTCAACAAACAAATGTTGATTTCATTAATTTTCTCTATCATTTTTTCTTTTTTATTTCATTTATTTCTGTTCTTATCTTTATTATTTTTCTTCTGACTTCTTTGGATTTAATTTGGTCTTTTCTAGTTTCTAAATTATTAAATTTTTTTTCTTTTCTAATGAAACAATTCAATGATATAAATTTTCCTCTATGTATACTGCTTTAGCTGCATCTCACAATTTACGTTTTTTGTTGTTGTGATTTGCTTTATTTTCATTCCATTAACATATATTATAATTTCCCATTTTTTTGTTTTGCTTTGTTTTGTTTTGGCCAATGGGTTATTTAGAAATGTTTTGTTTAATTTCCAAATATGTTAAAATTTTCTAGATATTTTTCTACTTTTTATAGCTAACGTCTATTTTTGACAGAGAACACATTTCTATAATTTCAGTTCTTTTAAATTTGTTGAAAATTTTTATGGTTCAAAATATGGGTTATATCAGTATAAAGAACACGTATTTCTCCATTTTTGGATGAATTGTTCTATAAATGTCAATTAGGTCAAGTTGGTTGAGAGTGTTGTTCAAAGGTACTATCTTCTTCCGTTTTTTGATCAAATTATTGTATCAATTACAGAGAGAAGAGTATTGAAGTCTCCAACTATAATTTTGACTTTGTTTCTTACTCCTTTGGGATATATCCATTATTCCTTAAAATAGTTTGAAACTCTCTTATTAGGAGCATATACATTTAAGATAATTACCTATTTTTGAGGATTTGACCCATTTATCATATGCAGTGTCTCTCCTAATTCTTAGAAATATTTCTTATTCTGATGTCTTATTTGATATTAATGTAACCTTTTAATCTATTTAAATCTTTCACTTTTCATCTATCTCTATCTTTTATTCAAAGCAGGTGTGTTATCATTAAAATACAGTTGAATCTTCCTATTTTATCCAATCAGAAAATGTCTGCCTTTTAATTGAAATATTTATGTAACATCTACTATCAATGTTAGTTTTATTTCTACCATCTTCCTATTTATTTTCTATTCATCTCATCAGTTTTTATTTCTTTATTTTTCTGCCACTTTTGGATTATTATTACATTTTCCTACTATTAGCTTGTTGATATATTACTAAATTTTTTATGAGTTGCTTTAGAGGTATGATATACAATTTTATTAATCAAAATCAACACCCTAATACATTATATAACTTTAAAGTATATTGTTGGAAACCTACAGCATTATAATTTAAATTTCTCCTTTCCATTGTTTATGTTATTACTGTCATATATTTTATTTATTTGTGTGTGTTTGTGTATATGTGTGTGTATAATCTATATGTTAAAAACTCCAAAATGCATTGTTAATTTTTTTGTTTTAGTCAATTGTCTTCTAAGGAAATTAGAAGACCCCTTCTACCACTTGATCCCACCTTGCTGATGCCAGGTAAGGTAGAAGTTCAGTTCATCATGTGCCTGCATATACTAGAAAGGAAGGGTAAAAGAACTGGATAACTGAATGAGCCACAGCTCACATCTCCTTGTTCAAGATCATTGATGCCAGGTTGTGTAGAGGACCAGTGTAAGGTTGGTAGGGGGCCGTGTATCCCCCCTCCCCTGCTACAAACCCCTCTGCCCTAAGCAGTGAGTCAGCTCCACAAGCACCTGGCCCAGCCACACCCTGTGACTGGCAGCACACCAGCCCCCATGCTGTCTGTCTGACCCTGGAGACATCCTGTTGCAGCCCCAGAGCTTACTGAGAATTTGGTAATCCACCTACTTGAACAAGCACCTAAAAAGCAAGCCCTCTCCGCTTATGTCCCTCACTGCATATAGATACACTTGCCTCAGTCCCAGATGACTGCGACTTCCCCAGTCCCTGAAGCGCTCCGTTTTCTCTAGGGCCTGGGAACCTTACACGGGTCCCTCCCTTGGGATCCCTTACCCTCACCCTAGAACACTCCAATAAAACCTCTTTACTTAACCCTTTCAACTCTGCTCGTCTTTCTTTCTCTGGTGCCGACCATCCAAAAACCTTACAACCAGCACATCTTTTAGCCCTGTTCACACCAAAGTTGAGGTGGACAAAAATGCTGACTAATTCTGCCTTATATGACCTTGTTAAGTGTTGTCACTGTCTTAGAGGGTATGGAAGATCAGCCTCCCATTTGCTCCGCCTAACACTATACCACTATTTGAGCATCTTATGCTTCTGCCAAGCAGAGGACAACAGATCAGTTTCCGACTCAGCCCATCAACACAACTTGGAGGATATAGTGAATCATAGTGTTCTTGTCTGCTATTGCAGGGTAAGTGGGATAGGATGGAAGGTCCATGCTCTTCCCTGAATTTGTGTGTAGTGGGGTAGTTTTATTTTTGGTGTTTGTCTGAAAAAGGTTAGATATTGACAGAGAGATTTTATGTTTTATCAGGCTACCTTTTTTCTAGTCCTTTGACTAGGAGGAAAGGCTTTTATTAAAGGTTTCTTTCTTTCTTTTTCTTTTTCTTTTTTTTAAATCTGTGTCTGTTGGTAGTTCCAGGTAGAAGTTTCCTTCAGTGATCTCGCTAGGACATATGGGAAGTAATAAGAAAACCCCGGGACTTTCAGTGTTGTTCCTCAAGCCTTGAGAAAACTTCCATCTTCTTCCAATCTTCTTCTTGCCAATTTTCTTGGAATCTGCTTATGCTAGTTTTGTTGTGTTATGTCCAGGGTTTGTAGTTTTAAGAGACAGGAACTAGGAGAAATATAGCTACTCCATCTTGACCAGAAGTCTGCCTCTATTTTTGAATATGTTTTTTCTTGATGTAAAATTTTCTATTTTATCCTTCAGTAGTTTAAAGACACTGTTCCATTGTCTTCTGAGTTGGGTGTATTTTTTTTTATAAGAAGTCAGTTTTCATTTCTTTCATCGTATGTTTCTCCCTCACATCCATCTAAACCCAGCTTTCTGAAATATTTCTTCTTCTCCACCCTGCTTCTGTTTCCTTCTCCTTTTTGAATGCCACGAATACATGTATTAGTATGTTTGACCACAATGTATGTGATCTTGTCCCACCACTCTTGAATGCTCTGTCCTTCTTTTTACATTCCCCTTTTCTTTTTTTTCTTGTGTTTCACTTCATATTATATCTTTTGACCTATTTTCAAGTTCACTCATTCTTTCTCTGCTGTGAGAAAGAATGCTAATAACTCCATCAAAAGTATTCATTTCTGATGTACTCTTATTCTAGTTTTTTCTTTTTGACTTTTGTTTATAGTTATATATCTGATGGTATTTTTCATTTTTATATGTTATTTCACCCTTGTCACAAAATCCTTTAACATATTATTTGTAGCTATTTTAAAGACCCTGTCTAATAGTTGCAACACTTTGTCTGTCAGTGGGTCTGGTTCTGCTGACTGCTGTATGTCCTGACAAAATGTCTTTTGTTTTCCTCCTTGTCTCATAATGTTTTATTGAATGCCAGAAATTGTGTCTAAAAGAACAGTAGAAAGTGAGGTAGATATTTTTTCTAAAAACTAGGCCTACATTTTCTCTATCGGAATGTTAGTGTGTGGGGATGAATCAATCTAGTCCATGATGGCCTACTTTTGGTGTGTTATTTTTGCCATCAGGGCACCACAGTGGCGGGCTCAAGTTTCTCCAATAGTAGACTGCTGGTACCTCATTCTCAGTATTGGCTCTTCAATACCAAAGAGTTTTTCTAATCTACTCTACTCTCATTTTTTTTTTGTTTCAGGACTGGCATGTCTGTGACACAAAAACTGTTTCATTCTTCACTCTTGCTTTTCCCCTATCAACTGATATTACCCGCTATTTGGTGGAAAGCAAGCGGTAGGGGCAACAGAATCTCTTACTTCTCCTGCTTCACTCTTAATCTTAAACCTATCTAAACCTCATTGTTTGAGCTTTCTCAGAATTTCTGACCCTTCTTAACATGGCCAAACTCAGCCTGTATCAGTGGAGGCTGTTGGATGGGAGCAGGTTTCCTGTGCATCTCCCAGTGGTAGCAGACCTCTGCTAGGAATCAATGCAGGAGTCTTGGCATTAATGGGATTCTTGCCCTTCCTCCTTAGGTAGATGGTGTTTGCTTCTACTCCTTCCCAGGTGATAATACACCTTTTCTTTTAGCTACCCCCATGAAACAAGTGTTCAATAAGTAGATGGGTTGTATGCACCAAGGAGGGATTTCTTAGTTCTTTTGACTTGACCCCAATCTTTGCCATGTGAATCTGGCAAAGAGCTATAAAAAAGAGCTGACAAATGAGTGTGAATTTTTCTTGTGTTTGGGGCTCTAGGATTCTAACTGCCAACTTAACTCACACTTGACTTTCAAGAAATCTTTCCAATTTCAGTTGTTTCCTTCATACCTACTATGGCTCCCAACACTTTCTCTTATGCTTAGCCAAAGGTACACCAGGTCATGTTTCCCAAGGAGTTTTTCATCCTTTGAGACCTAGTTCACTTCATTGCCCTGTGACCCCTGCCATCTGATGCTATCCCCAGAAAAAGGTTATGATTACATAAATTATGCACTTTTCCCCACATTTTCTCAATTGGAGTGACATTCTGAGAATTGCTACATTTCATGCAGAAGCAAAGCTTACCTATTCATTCTTTAAAAATACATCTTTTTAGTATAGTGTTGGTGCCAATACTCTGCTAGGTGATTTATTTATTGTCTAACATTTATCTAATAAGTTATAAAACTTTGGTAGTAAGTAGTACAAATAAATTATGCCCATGATTTTGAAAAAAATAACTTATTGGAAAGATACGGAACAGTTCATCAAATTGAAGGAAACTGTAAAGCCATACTTAGAAAAGAACAGGAAGGAGAACAGCCTCAGCCTCGGGGCTCTTATTAGACAGAATTAAAGGATAGGCTCCTTGGTACATGCATACTCTTTATCAAGGAGAAGATAAAACTCACTGAGTGACAGTTCTCCCAAACTGCAGTCGTGAGAAACAAGGTAATATTGTCAAGAAAAAGCATAATGAAGGTACGTGCAGGCAAATAAAACCATACCCACAGTAACTATTTTAAACACTTTCTATTTTGTACTAAAAATATACAGCATTTATGTCATTCATAAATTTAAAATTTTATTTTTTCATTTTGAATAATAGATCAATAAGTCAGATAATCCACTATTCAAATAACAAGGGTAAAAAACAATAAATGAAGAAATGCATAGTTCAAAAGTATATAAAAATGTGCATAGTTCTCCAACATTTTTTATGACTTGAGAGTGTTATTTATTAACTATTTTAAGAAAACACCACTCATTAAGCTAATATTTGGAAGACTGAATTATGAAATTGATTTTAGCAATTAATGTATAAATACAATTTAAATCAGCTGGAGATTTTCATCCATGTTAACTCACCTCCACACATGCTTTGAAAAATGTTGCTGGTTGTTTGCTGGTTCCATGCAAATGGACACGTTGAAATTATGAGGATTATGGTGGAATTAATGAGTAAGAATGATGTATAACAAGAAAATTCTTGGTTTTAAGCTCTAAGTTACCAAGATACAGGTGATTTATTTACCTCTAATATTGATCTATATGTATATTTCCTACAGGCCACTTCATTATATACATACATAGGCCTGAGTAAGATTTTCTATTGAAAGGGATGTTTAGCTGTTTCAAAGAATTTCTTTAGACAATTCGAATTGCATGATTACTATGAATATTTGTCACTAGGGTTTAAGAGATAAGGAGTAGATTCCATTCTGCAGAGCTCACAGTACAGGTAGAGTGATATATAAACCTGTAAATAATTACAAAATGAAATGATGTCCTACATGACACCAGGGTGCTGTGGTTGATGAGTAGGTGCAAGGTAGCCAGAGAAAGGAGTGAAGGGCATGAATAGGATGTGCAAAGGCACAGCGATAAGGAGACAGAGTGCTCTAAATCTGAGAACTGTTCTTTGTTTTGTGCAGCAGAAGTGAAGAGTGGATGTGGCAAGTAATGTGTGCTGAGACCTGAGACAAGATGAAGTAAGATCTTGTACAACATTCCAAGAAAATGGCCTTTTACCTTGACAGGAGTGGGTACTCTAGGTCAGGAAATGGCATAATAAAATTTATATTTTAGGGCCGGGCGCGGTGGCTCACACCTGTAATCCTAGCACTCTGGGAGGCCGAGGAGGGTGGATCGCTTGAGGTCAGGAGTTCAAGACCAGCCTGAGTGAGACCTCGTCTCTACTAAAAAAAAAAAAAAATAGAAAGAAATTATCTGGCCAACTAAAAATATATATAGAAAAAAATTAGCTGGGCATGGTGGCGCATGTCTGTAGTCCCAGCTACTTGAGAGGCTGAGGCAGTAGGATCACTTAAGCCCAGGAGTTTGAGGTTGCTGTGAGCTAGGATGATGCCACGGCACTCATTCTAGCCCGGGCAACAAAGTGAGACTCTGTCTCAAAAAAAAAAAAAAAAATTATATTTTAGAAGGATTACTCTAGTATTTACACAAAGGACAATTTGAAAAGAGGCAATAAAATAGAAGTAGAGGGAGCAATTAGAAAGCTTTTGCCAAAATCCAGATGAAAAATGACTAAACATTTAAGTAAGGCAATGGCAATAAAAATAGAAATGTAGAGATAATTATCTTAAAACAATATGAGTGACTATTGACTGAGAATGAAACTTGCAGGATTGGAAGTCTAGAATGACTATATTATTTTCCAAGTTAGAAAAATACACACAAATAATACTCTTAAAATTATTACAAATATTAGATGTTTCTGAATGTTGGCTGTGCAGACTGCAGGATTTATTTAGAAGTTTTATCATGTACTAGCTCTGTGCACATTCTGTACCTCAGTTCCATCATCTGTAAAATGGAGTCAGAATTTTTAATTCTTCAGATTATTGTTAGGATGAAAAAAATATTGATGATTTATGTGGCTTAGTATAGTCCCTGGAAACTCTTTTTAAAAAATCTACTACATATTTTAAGAAATAAAGGAATATGGAATACTCTCTTATTATCCTTTGATATAAAAATGAATGTGTAAATAAATTATAATCTTGATTGTGCCAATTTAAAGACATAGATTCTAAGATAGATACAGGAAAGAAATGTTTCAGAAGTATGTATGAGAGTTAGATCTTTTTAAGAACTTTAAAATTAAAGATTTAAAATGATCATACCAACTTGAATTTCTCCTAATATAAAATAAATGAAATGTTTAAAAGACTTTTCATGTAGAAATGTTCTGTGTATAAATTTTGTAATCCTAAACTTTAATTCTCAACCAGTTTTTCAGTTCTTGGGCAAAGAAAGTATTTAGTTTAAAAGTTTTCTCCAATGTGGAGATTTAATTCAGGGCTTGTAAATAATCATTCTTCATGTTTGATAGTGAGTTGAATGATTTTCTCTGCACAGTACTATATTAAATTATGTAAGTAAGGATAATTGAAGAAAGAAAAACTTCATTCTATAAATATCATGACGAGGACCCAGAATAAGGCTGCAAATTATAGTCACAAAATAAAATAAGTTTTGCTTGCATACTGATAGTATTAAATTACGGATATCTTACAACACTGAGTATCTGTATATGAACACCAGACTACATTGAGAATGGCAGAGCAGACATGAAATTGCTAAAGATGACATTTGATATTATATCAGGCTGTCCAAATAAAGTATAATTCTGATCAGTTGAACAGTGTTGAAAAAGATTGAGAAGACTACTGTAACCAGAGGATTCTTTATTGTAAATCAGAAAAACAGATTAACAAGCATTCCATAAATTACAAATTTATGAATAATTGGCAAGTTTTCTTTTCTCAATCTTCTCAATGACATTTTGATGAAAAGTTAAGATTCAAAAAGACATGGAAGTTGATAAAGTTATTAGTGTTTACATGTTAGATTGTATCAATTCTTTCCTTCAAAAGGAGTCAAATTGTTATGCAGGTAGGCAGTGGAGGAAACAGCCTCATAAGCAAAGAGTAGACCCCTCTTCCTCAACAATTCACTATGGCAATGCTTATTCTTATTAGGAAATTCATATCACTTTTTTCATCCCTAGAAATATAGGAACTTCTATCTAGCTGTTATGCAGTGACACTACAAAATGTCTATTTATATAATTCCTCTTGGTGAAGATTCACATTCAATAGAGAAATTTAGCAGGTGGCACTCAGTCTACTAAATGGACATCTGACTGATGCTCTTTCAAGCATTTTAGAAAAAGTGCCATGGAAAATTTGGGCCTGTTTATTAGGATATTTAAACAATAATTTTGCTCAATAGTGGGAGCATTAAGTATTAATCTCAAAAATTTTGTTACAAAGGAAAACTTATCCTGCCTATTGCCTCGTTCTTACCCACAAATAATGCAGTAGTGTAAATTGTTTCACCCTTGCTTCTTCCATTATGGTAACTTGTCAAACAAAGGAAATTTCATGTTTATACTGTTAGTAACATTACTCGGGTTTCGCACAATGCACAAGAAAGAAGGATTTGGTCATTATTAGATTAACTTAAGTTTTATAGTAAATTAAATAACATTTTCTTAATGCCAAATTATTTCAATTGTTTCTAAAGTTTCTAGTGATACATCATACACATATTTACATATGCAAATATTTTCCAACAATTTAATTTCTAGGTTGACAATATCAATTAAATAAATGTGGTCCAGTATTCAGTTTATACATTGTTATGAAGTTTTAAGTTAATTGAAATGTGCCTCTTAATAAATTTATTTTTGATGTTTTTAATGATTAGTCCTTTCTTTCTCCACATCAAATATCATGAGATACTTTTTAAATGCATTTGATAAACAAGTTAAATTTTAGAAAGAAAATATTGCTCATTAAGAGTTTTGTTACTATGCATTAATCCTTTACACTGTAAGTGAAAGTTGCATTCAGAGAAGTGTAGGTATTCTTTCTCTTAGCAAATTTGCCTCTTGGCTCTTGTTGTTATTATTGTTTGCCTTATAGCAACAACACGGCCCTCCTTGTACTCCACACCCCTGATTTTTCAGTTGTAACTGTATTTCATACTTTTTTCTTGAGACTGTTTATTGACTCGGGACCCCCTGATTCAATACTCATGTATTAAGCAACAACTATGAATATGTGTTGTTTTATATATTTATATATTTAATAAGTTTAGAAGTATTACAGGTAGATTGCCTCTCAGAGAACTTATGATTTCATGGAAGAGCAAGACATTCATATATTTGATATATTTAATATTCATTTTGATGACAAATTGATATTTGCTAATATAGCTAACATAGTTAACATTCCTGATGAACAGGATTATCTTGAGGAAATTTTCACAGAATAGAGATCTTGAAATTGGTCTGGAAAAATAGATAAAGGAATAAAATAGGCAAATAACAGTGAGTGGCATTCTAGACAGGGGGAATATGATTATTCAAGTGCTCGTTGATTTGGTCATATTCTGTGATAGGAACTGTGGGCATAAACATTTCGACCCTGTGGCGTCTGTGACAATGTGCTGTTCAGATCTCCTGCTACAGGAAACATAATTGACTGATGACCCCAGCTGCTGCCATTCTGGATCTGCCATCACATTTGTTCCTAGGTCATACTTCCCATAGGCTGCTCCCAACCAATTACTGAGCACAGTGAACTTACAATGCAGGTCACTGCTGGGAGACACTAGGCTCCTTAAATGGCTACTCTGGCATAAGGACTAGGGAGTCCTATTGTATCAATGGTCCAGTTGACACTTTCTTGGAATTGCAATGAAGTGCGCGATTCTTTTTACCTAATGCTGCCTCCTTCCCCTTACCTTTACAAGAGTCACTTCTGCATTGTGGTCTGCAGGCTCTCCATGTCCTCTCGAGCTCACTTCTTATCTTTCACAGGCATTTCCCTGAATAAATCTCTTATACTTCTAATGCCATCTTGGCATATGCTTCTTGTACAACCCAAACTAAAGCAAACCCTACCCTCAAGAATCACAAATTTTTGAGTTTTTTAAAAATATTCAAATACTTGCAATACAATAAAATCATTGCTCCGATGAAGGAGCTCAGTTAACAAATATTCACTCAGTTAACAAATATTACACTAAATAAGGGTCCACTGTGGGTCAGAGATAATTCTGTGTCCTGAGGATACAGCAATCAAACAAAATGCCGGGTATCAAAAGATTTACAGTATAGTGGGAGACAGATAAAAGTAAACATATAAATAATGTGTCAGGTGTGGATAAAATCTAAGAATTCACCTATGGTAATTGAGACAGATATAAGAGATACATATCCCTCAGATATGCACATATCTGAAAGATTTGTCCAAGTAAAGGGAATAGCAATTGCCAAGCTTTGAGAAATTCATTTGAAGTAATGAACAAATAGCAAAGAACACAGTGAGGATGGAGTGAAAGGGAAAAAGGAGGAGGAAGCATCTGAAAAGCAGAAGATGACATCAGAAAACTATGAGTAGCCTCATGTAGGATGTGTAGGCCATGGAAAGGACTTTGGATTTTATTCTAAGTAAAATAAAATCCCTTGGTGAGTTTGAGTGGAAGAGAATGTGATCTGGATTATATTTTAAAAGAATCCCTCTGACAACTGTGTCAGGTCAAGGATAGAAGTTACAGGACCAGGTAAGAAGCTATAGCAATGCTCCCAGGGAGAGGTGATAGTATACAGGTAATAAGAAATGGTTAAATTTTAGGTGCATGAAAAAAATAGAGATAGTATACTATGCGTTTTGGTAAATTAAATATGGAATGTAAGAAAAAGAGTCAAGGATGATTTCGTGTATTTTTGTCTGGGTAATTAGTAAAAATGAGTCGCTATTTATTGAAATAGTTAAAACAAGAAAAGAGAAAGGAAAAGGTTGATGATAGAAATCAAGACTTTCGTTTTAGACTTGTAAAGTTCTGGATACCAATTAGTTACCCCAATGGCTTTAGAGAGATATAAATGGATAGTTAAGGAGGGACAGGGTAATGATGGTGCTGTATTGAGATGCCCTTAGGGCTTACAACATGCTCACATTTCCCTGGGTATCTCCAAGATCTTATCCCTCTGCTATTGGTCCTTTTGGGTTCAATTAATCTTAAATCCTTTCCCCTCTTTCTCTCTCTGTCCCCTCACATGTGCATTTTCTCCTGACTGACATTCTGTTTGGATCACCAAATCTTTCTCCATCTCTTTATTTTGTTTTTCTATAGCAAACGTAGGAAGGGGGTGACATGAAGTCCCAGGGTTTCAACCATATAGCAGTTTTAAAATGGAAAAATTTTACTTTCATCCTTCAGAAGCATTAAAAGGGGCATGATTGATACCCCATAGCAATACAACCCCAAACCCATCTTCACTGACGGATTCTCTGGTGCCATCAACCTACTCTGAGGACCATCACTTGTCAAACCCTAAACCTCTTCCTCCTCTGACCTATTGTAAACAGTTACTATTTTCTTTCAGATTTCTGTCAGAAATATTTATGATTTTTTTTCAACACAGCCTTTCTACTTAAATCCTCTTCTTTACAGATTCTGCAGTGCATACCTAAAATAAGTGCCCCCCCCAAATTCTTTTCTTCAGTGGGTAGTGATGCATATGGAAGGGGATGATGTGGCATTTATGAAAAGGCTCTAGAGGGTAGGAGAAAGGGAGAAATCATTGCATCCATACATCTTGTCTTTTTCCCTTAATAAATTATATTCTGATATAGATATATGTAGATTGACGATACACAGGTGATAGACAGTTGGAGGGGGCAAATTCTGCTAACATTTAGCACAGTTATTCAAAGTGCCAGTACTCAACAAGGTAATAATGTTTTGCTATAAATGTGATGTCAGTGGAAATAGCATTTTTAACGAAATATTGTGGACAAGAATACGTGGGATCAGGCAGTCAGTCTGTTTACCACACCTTATGTCAAAAGATCAGGAGGCAGTGATTTAGTGCATTTTATACCTAGACTTTAACAATAACTGTCTTAAGGTCATACTATGATGATTTTTATCAATATCATATATATTGTACAAAGATTGCATATCGCTTCTATAATTTTTAAATGCCTTATCCTCAATCATTTTTCTATCTCAGTTCTGTTTTAACACATTTTTGTTCAACTCAAGTGCTTAAAATTAGCTAGATCAAACTTATTCTATCTCTTTTCTGATAGTGTGTTGTATTAAAATGGAAGAAAAATTGTTACATGCTGGAGTCCATAAAAAAATCAATGCGTCACTTCCATAGTAACTATACCTACCTCAAACATTACCCTTTTAAGTCAATGAATTTATTTTTTAAGCTCTCATTGCACCATCACTGAATTAGGATAGGATCCAATACCATGACATCTTTAAACATAATCTATTGTTCTTACTGAAATTTAAATTTTGTTTCATAATCAGAGAACCATGTATTTCTTCAGGTCTGTAGCATGCATGCTATTACCTAAGGTAATATATGAGGTTTTGTCACTAAGACATAAAGTGTTTTACTTTATTTATTCTTTACAATAAGTAAGATTTTTTTGTTAGATTGTCTTGATTTTCACCATAAGATTGATAAGGACATTTCTAATTCATTGGGCATAGCATTGTACCACATAAAATCTGCAGTTTAATGTAAGTATTAGGTATAGGTTCCATTATATTGGTGCAGAGTTGTAAATGTCTGAATCATTTGTTAAATTTTATAGCTGATCTTGTTCAAAGTAGTCCCTTCGGTAGGAGACTTTGTGTCTAGATATTATCACCATTCATATCTAATTTCACACAGACATGCATATTAGTTTCTAGGTAAAGATAGAATATGCCTCATTTTTTTCTCCTCTTTAAAAATGATATAACTAATTTTGCAATTACTTTAACTACTTTTTTTTTGTAGATGGAGGTGTTCATATAAATGTAAATTATAAATTTGATAATACTTTAGGTAATTCAGAATTTCTTTATTACAAATAAAAAGGAAGCACACAGATTACAGACACAAATTAACTGCTCATATATATTTCAGTTTAGTAAAATTATATACTATACTAATATCACTTGCTTTTACAATAATACTAAACTTTTCTCCAGAAAGCTGGGAACCAAGGTAATTGAACCATTTTTTTTTTTACTTGTTACTACTCTAGGGGTCCATGATTAGCAGGTGACCATGTTCATTTTCTCAATTTTTCCCAAAGCACTTGCCTGCCTTTTAATATCACTCATAATATCCAGGACTTCCATAGAAAATGAGGTGAAATCTAATCTTGAAGATATTAACTTGTTTATTATTTTGTTCTTTAATAAAAATCACCAGTCTTGGCCGGGCGCGGTGGCTCACGCCTGTAATCCTAGCTCTGGGAGGCCGAGGCGGGTGGATCGCTCGAGGTCAGGAGTTCGAGACCAGCCTGAGCAAGAGTGAGACCCCGTCTCTACTAAAAATAGAAAGAAATTATCTGGCCAACTAAAAAATATATATACAAAAAAATTAGCCGGGCATGGTGGCTCATGCCTGTAGTCCCAGCTACTAGGGAGGCTGAGGCAGTAGGATCGCTTAAGCCCAGGAGTTTGAGGTTGCTGTGAGCTAGGCTGATGCCACGGCACTCACTCTAGCCCGGGCAACAAAGTGACACTCTGTCTCAAAAAAAAAATAAAATAAAAATTAAAAAAAAATAAAAAAATAAAAATCACCAGTCTTATCAACATGCCTCCATGAGTAATTCCACACAAAACTTAAAGTTGATAATTTCCCAGTAATAATGAAAATGATAAATGTATTTATAATTTTATATCTTTTCTAAACCTTTTTTCATTTAAACTCTAAAACGATCTTGTGAGATGGGGATAATGAAACTTAACATTTACTATCTGCACTTAATTTGTTTAGTGTTTTCAAATGACTTTTTTAAGAGCTTTTGTAGGACTTCTGAATATGCCTGTGAAAGAACAACATTGCTACCAAAAACATCAAGAAAAGTTGCTGAATAAATGTACACACAAGAACATTTGGAGAACAGCTGAAGCAACCAGGATTTTAGGGGCCAATATTACAGAATGGGGAGGAGAAACAACATTTTAAGTAAGCTGATCATTTGAGCCACTCTACTCCAGAAGTATTTGCCATTACTGGGTTCAAAACATGAGCCTGAGAACCCAGATCTTTCCTGGGCAGAAGGCCACCACTAGCAGATAGAAAGTCCAGGCTGACGGGGCTAGAAAATCAAGATTGGAGCCTTGATATCAAAACATTTCAGGGAAGGTTGGAGAACTAAACTTTCTGAATTCTGGCTATTCCCCTTAAGACATTTTACCAAATTCAAAAGGTATTTGGGCAGAATCCTAAAAAGTTTATCAGAAGGCAGTCTCTGAATGTATAAGGAGAATTAGGGACCTGCCCAGGAAAATGCCACAGTAAACACACAGATTCTCAAGTGGAGAAATGGAAGGCTCTGCTCTGGGAGCAAAGGCAAATCTTGCCCTTTGTCTCTTCTGTCCATTACTGAAATAAGTTGATTAGTCCTCATTCAATTTGCCTAACAGAATAAAGGGTAAACCTTCATAGGAGGAAGGTTACTTTATCTTTTATACAAAATGTTCTACATTTATATAAAAATTATGTAATCAATTCATAAGATAGGACCGTAAGACCAAAAAAAAAAAAGAACATCCAAAGAAAAAACCATACCTAAACCAGATATTATAGTTAGAGGCAAGAGCTCTCAAGAGACTATAAATATCATGTTAAAGGGAAAGACCATAGAAGATTAATATTTGTCAGAGATTCAGCATATAATAAAAAATCAAATGAAATTTAAGAACTAAAAACAACAATTTATTGTCAATAAATGGACTTAAAGACAGGTTAGACAGAGAAGACAGGATTAGTAACTGAAGACAGTGTGATAGAGAATATTTAAATTGAAATGCCAAGAAAAATAGAGAGAATGTTGAAAAGAGAATATTGAAAAAAAGAGAATATTGAATGAAATGATATGGCAGTAATAATTAGAGTTCAAGAAAAAGAGAAGAGGGAAAGTGTGGAACAGAGGCATATTTATAGTGATAATGACCAAAACATTTTCAAAATTAAGTAAAGTTATTAAACTATAGATTGAGGAAGTTCTGAGAACACTAAGACTTATGAAAACAACACCTTAACATATCTTAAACTGCTGCAAATCAATGACAAAGAGAAAAATCTTAAAATCAGCCAAAGGAAAATATAGAATATTTTCAAATAAGCAACAAGAAGATTGATAACTAATATTCAAGCAAAAATGATGAAAACTAGAAGACAGTGGAATAATATACATCAAGTGCTAAGCAAAACAACTGCCAGAGGTGGACCAAGATGGCTGAATGGAATTCTCCAGTGATTGCCCCCTCACAGGAACACCAAATTGAACATTAAACAATTATCCATGCATGAAACCATCTTCATAAGAACCAAAAATCAGGTGAGCAATCACAGTACTTGTTTTAACATCATATCAGGAGAAAGGCACTGAAGAGGGTAGGGAAAAGACACTTTTGCATTGCCTACACCAGCCTTCATCCATCCTCCAGCAAGTCCAGGCAGAGAAAGAATCTTTGTGATTGGTGGAAGAATAGAGAAATGACTATGGGGTTTTTGAATTGGAACTAAGTGCTGCCTTGTCACAGTGGAACACAACACAGGGCAGTATTCTGCTGGTACTTAAATGCAGGTGGTATTTAGACCAGCCATAACCAGAGAGGAATCTTCTGCCCCAGTGGTAGAAACCTGAATTCTGGTTAGCTCCATCGCCACTTACTATAGTGACCTGAGACCTGGAATAAGTTTGAAAGGCAATCAGGCCACAAGGACTGCAGTCCTTGGGCAAGTCCTGGTTCTGGGCTAGGCTTGAAGCCAGTGGACTTGGGGTGCACATAACCCCAGTGAGACACCAGTTGTGGCAGCCAAGGGAGTACCTGCATCACACCTCCCACAACTCCAGGCAGTGCAGCTCAGAGAAAGACTCCCTCCACTCAGGCAAAGGAAAGGGAAGAGTAGAGAGTGAGAGACTTTGCTTTGTAATTAAAGGAATTCTTCTGTATCATACCCAAGTCCATGAATGTGGTATCACCAGGAGTCTGCAAGAGTCACAGCATTATTAGGCTTGGGCACCCCCAGTGCTGATATGACTGTAGTGACCAAAGACTTAGATGAGAACACTCAATTCCTTTTGCATACCTAGAAAGCTTTCTCAAGAAGGATGAGTACAAATAAGCCCAGACTGCAAAGATTAGAATAAATACCTAATTGTTCTTTGCCCAGACATAGACGAATTTTCACAGGTATTGGGAAGATCTAGGAAAACATGACATAACCACACAAACTAAATAAGGCACAAGTGACCAGTCCTGGAGTAATGGAGATATGGGACTTTTCAGAGAGAGAATTCAAATTAGCTGTTTTGAAGAAGCTCACTGAACTTCTACAAAACACAGAGAAGGAATTCAGAATCCTATCGGAGAAATTTAACAAAGAGATTGAAATAATAAAAAAGAACAAGCAGAAATTCTAAGACTGAAAAATTTAAGTGACAAACTGAAAAATGCATCAAAGTCTCTCAACAGCAGAATTAATCAAGCAGAAGAAAGAATTAGTGAGCTTGAAGACAGGTTACATAAAAATACCAGTCAGAAGATAAAAAATAGGAATAAAAAATAATGTAGCATGCCCACATGATCTAGAAAGTAGCCTCAAAAGGATAAACCTTAAAGAGGAGGTAGAGAGAAAGATTGCGGTAGGAAGTGTATTCAAAGAAATAGTACAGAACTTTTCAAACCTAAAAAGTGATACCAGTAATTTAGGTACAAGAAGGTCATAGAACACCAAGAGAATTTAACCAAAATAAGGCTACATAAGGCAGTGAATATTCGAACTTCCAGAGGTCATGAATAAAGAAAGATCCTGTCAGGACATAGTGGCTCATGCCTGTAATCCTTGCACTCTTGGAGGCTGAGATGGGAGGTTGCTTGAGCTCAGAAGCTCAAAACCAGCCTAAGCAAAAGTAAGACTCCTATCTCTAATAAAAATAGAAAAATTAGTCTGGCATGGTGGCATGCACCTGTAGTTCCAGCTACTCAGGAAGCTGAGACAGGAAGATCCCTTAAGCCCAGGAGTTTGAGGTTGCACTGAGCTATGATGACACCACTATATTCTACCCAGGGTGACAAAGGGAGACTTTCTCTAAAAAGAAAAAAAGAAAAAAAAAAAAAAAAAACCGAGAGAGAGAGAGAGAGAGAGAGAGAGAGAGAGAAAGAGAGAGAGTGAGAGAGAGAGAGAGAGAGAGAGAGAGAGAGAGAGAGAGAGAGAGAGAGAGAAGGATCCTAAGAGCAGAAAAGGAAAAGAAACAAATAATATCTAAAGGACCTCCAATGCATCTGGCAGAAGACTCTGTCACTGTAATTACAGTGTGTAAACCACTCATATCCTGAGTAGGAAGACTGAAACATAAACCTATTGAAAATAATAACCACAATTTTTATGATATAGATATTATAAAAATATAAATAAGAAACAAGTAACACTAAGCAAAAATCATCTTTTTTTTTTTTAATTTCAGCTCATCATGGGGGTACAAAAGCTCAGGTTATATACATTGTCCAATGTCCCGCCCATCCCCCTGAGTCAGAGCCTCAAGCGTGTCCATTCTCCAGACAGTGCGCCTGGCACTCACCATGTAGTCATACCTCCATCCCCTCCCCCCACCCCCCACCTCCCTAAGTCAGCACCTTCAAGTAGTCAGCATTTCAGCATAGTATGAGAAAAATTGTGCTTTCCTTATGCTAGTAAAATGGATAGATGCAATGCTTTATGTGATTACATAAGTATTAACAACTATCAAATAACTCAGGGGTTAGAAGAGTCTCAGAAATTAGAGGTTACAGAGCCCAAAAATAGAAATTAGAGAGAGCAATATTAGAGGATTTATTGAAAGAATGGACATTTTTTTATTCAGGTTCCCTGCCAAATAAATATGTTTCTGTGAAAAGTTGGGAAGAACAAAGTATAGCTTAGCAATTACTGATATTTTTGTTTTTAGGTTTTCTGCAAGGCATTGCTTTTTGTTCTTTCGTAATTGGTTGACCAGTAATTTGCATAAAGAATGTATTACATAGGCTCCAGTAGACTTCAATTTAACAATAAATAAATGTAAATTTACAATCTTCCTCACAAGGCCTCAATGTTATTTTACTAAGATAATCATCCATAGAGAAAATAGATTTTGAATTTTAAGACACCATAAATATGCAAGTTTCTTCTAACTAAACTTAAAACTTTCCCAGACTTTCAATTAATTTTATTAAAAATAAACAGAAAATCAAAGTTAAAGAAAGGAAAACAATTGATAGAGATCATTGCTGTAACAGAGTTAAAATGAATTCCCTATAGATTTCAGGTGTCTTCATGTTTGAAATGAATGGTTTCTCCTGAATTATAAGTATAATATAAAATTGAAAACTTAAATTATAAAGAGAGAGTAATGACTGCCCAACTTTAGAATATGTTAGTGAATATTACTCATTTTGGATATTCAGGGAACTAGTTTTGAAATCTAAAACTCAGCATCAAATAGTGTTGTTAACTAACTTCATAAAAGTTATTTGTACTAATTATACATAATAATATGTTTTTAAAAAAACATCAAAATTAATAAATGTTTTTTAAAGATAAAAATATCAAAAAGTCAAAAAGCAAGGGGGATGGGGTAGAAGGGCATAGTTTTATTTAGCTTTCTCTTTGCTCGTTTCTTTGTTTTTTGTAATTAGAATTAAGTTGTCATCAGTTTAAAATAATTGGTAATAAGATTTTTTTGCAAGCCTGATGGTAACCTTAAATCAAAAAACCCACAATAAATACACAAAAAATAAAAAAGCAAGAAATTAAAACACACTACACTTTGTGTAACAGCTTTACACAAAGCAAGACAAGAAACAAGGAAGAAAGAAAGAGAAGATTAAAAAAATGATAAATTAAATAACAACATTGCAAAAGTAAGTCTTTACCTATCAATAATAACATTGAATGTAAATGGACTAAATTCTTCAATCAATAGACAGAGAATGGCCAAATGAATAAAAATCAAGACACAACTATATGCTGACTATAAGAAACTCACTTTACCTACAAAGACACAGATAGACTGAAAATTAAGGGAGGGGAAAAAGATATTCTATGCAAATATAAACTAAAAAAAGCAGGGATAGCTGTACTTAGATAGAATAGATTTCAAAAAAAAACTTTAAAAAGAGACAAAGAAGTTTATTATATAAAGATAAAAGGGTCAATTCAGGAAGGGGATATAATAGCTATAAATATATATGCACCCAACACAGGTGAACCCAGATATAGGAAGCACATGCTATTAGAACTAAAGAGAGAGATAGACCCCAATAAAGTAATAGCTGGAGACCTCAACACTCTACTTTTAGCATTAGACAGATCATTGAGACAGAAAATCAACAAAGAAAAAAAAATCAGACTTAAACTATAGACCAAATGACCCTATTAATCATAGATATTTATGTAACATGTTATCCAACAGGCACAAAAAATACATTCTTCTCCTTAGCACATGGATCATTCGCAAGGATAGACCATACATCAAGCCACAAACAAGTCTTAAAAAATTAAAAAAAAATTTAAACCATATCAAGTATTTTCTATGACCACAGTGGAATAAAATAAGAAATCAATAACAAGAAATAACACATGGAAATAACACATGGAAATTAAACAGTATGTTTGTGAATGACCAATATGTCAATGAAGAAATTAAGAAGCAAATTAAAAATTGTCTTGAAACAAATGGAAATAGAAACATAATATACTAAAACCTATGGCATATAGCAAAGGCAATAAATGCCTTTATCAAATAAGTAGAAAATTGCAAATAAATAACTTGATGTATCTTAAAGAACTAGAAAAATAAGAGCAAACGAAACCCAAAATTAGTAGAAGAAAAAATAATAAAAATCAGAGCAGAAATAAATGAAATTGAAAATAAAAAGTTCAAAAGATCAAGAGAGTGAAAAGTTGATTTTTTGGAAAAGATAAACTAAATTGACAAAACTTTAGCCTGACTACTAAGAAAGAAAAAAAAGAACCAAATAAATAAAATCAGAGATAAAAAGGGAGATGTTCCAACTGATACTACAAAAATTCAAAGGATCATTAGAGACTCCTATGAACAACTGTGTGCCAATAAATTAGAAAACCTGGAAGAAATGGATCAATTCCTAGACACATACAATCTACCAAGGTGGAACAAGGAAGAAATCTAAAACATAAATAGACAAATAACAAGTAATGACATGGAAACAGTAATAAAAAGTCTCTCATCAAAGAAAAGACCCAGGACCCAGTTGCTTCATTGCTAAATTCTACCAAACATTTAAAGAAGAACTAATAGCAATCCTACTGTAACTATTTCAAAAAATTGATGAGCAGATAATACTTTCAAACTAATTCTGCAAGGCTTCTATTACCCTGATACCAAAATCAGACAAAGACACAATAAAAAAAGAAAACTGTAGGACACTATCTCTAATGAAAATATATGCAAAAATCCTCAACAAAATACTAGCAAACTGAATTCAACAACACATTATAAAAGATTATTCATCATAATCAAGTGGGATTCATCCCAGGGATGCAAGGATGGTTCAGTACATGCGAATCAATCAGTATTGTACATTACATCAACAGAATGAAGGAAAAAAACATATGATCATTTCAATCGATGCTGAAAAAGCTTTCAATTAAATTCAACATCCTTTCATGGTAAAAAGTCTCAAAAACTGGATATAGAAAAAAAAACTCAATATAATAAAAGCCATGTAACAAACCCACAGCTAGTAATATACCGAATGGAGAAAAACTGAAAGACATTATTCTACGATCTGGAAGAAGACAAGAATGTCCACTTTCACCATTGTCATTCAACATAATATTAGAAGTTCTAGCTAGAGCAATCAGACAAGAAAAGGAAATAAAGAACATCCAAATTAGAAAGGAAGAAGTCAAATTATCCTTTTGACAGGTGATATGATCTTATATTTAGAGAAACCTAAAGACTCCACCAAAAATTTATTAGAGCTGATAAACAAATTCAGTAAAGTTGCAGAATACAAAATCAACATACAAAAATCAGTAGCATTTCTATATGCCAACAGTAAACAATATGAAAGAGAAATTAAGAAAATAATAACATTTATGGTAGCTACAAAAACAATAAAATACCTGAAATAAATGTAACCAAAGAAGTGAAAGATCCCTACAATGAAAACTATAAATCACTGATGAAAGAAATTGAAAAAAACACAAAGAATGGAATTTATGGGGTACATGTGATGTTTTGATACAGGCATACAATGTGTAATGATCAAATCAGGATAATTACCTCAAAGATTTATCATTTCTTTGTGGTAGGAACATTCCAGTTCCACTCTTTTAGTTAATTTAAAATGTAGAATGACTTGTTGAATATAGTAATCCTGTTATCCTATCAAATATTAGATTTATTCATTCTGTATAGCTATATTTTTATACCCATTAACCATTGCCACTTTATCCACCCCTCCCTGCTACTCTTTCCAGCTTCTGATAACCATCATTATACTCTGTATCTCCATGAGATCAATTGTTTTAATTTTTAGCTCCCACATATGAGTGAGAGTATGGGAGCTTCATCTTTCTGTGCTTAGCTTATTTCACTTAACATAATGTTCTCCAGTTCCATGTTGCTGCAAAATGACAGGATTTCATTATTTTAAGGCTGAAAAATATTACATTGTGCAGATTAATTTCCACTTGCCTTTTGCACATTTCTTTTGAATGTTTGGGACACTGGACATTCTGCCTGAATGAATAGCAGGAACCTTAAACTCTACACATTCCACTATTCCCTACCAAACTTGTTCTTATAGTCTAAATGTGTCCCTCAAAATGCATGTATTGTAAATGTAATCCCCAATGAAATAGTGTTGAACAGTGAGACCTTTTGGGAGGAGTTTAGGTTATGAGGGTTCTGCCCTTTCTAATGGATCAATGTTACTACAGAAAGGGCTTGCAGAAGTGAGTTCACTCTCTCTTGCCCTTCTGCCCTCCATTATGTGAGGACACAGCAAGAAAGCCCTCTCCAGATGCTGGCACCTTGATTTGAGCCTTACCAGCCTTCAGAATTGTGAGAAATAAACTTCTGTTCTTTATAAATTATCCATTCTCAGGTATTCTATTGTAACAATGCAAATGAACTAAGACTCTTGCTCTAATTTTCTTGGATCATGACAGTCAATCCACTCAATCACAATAGCAAGAAACTTCAGTAATAGTTGATTCTTCCCTTTTCTTACATTTATTTAACATAGAATCTTGTCAATCTTACTGTTACAATATCTCTAAAACACACAACTTCTCTATTTTTATTGCTACTGCCTTAGTTTACCTGCCACTCTACAGAATTTGTTTACAGTATTTGTATGTTGTTTATAGTATTATTCTTTTGTCATCACTAATTTGATTTCAAGTTTCTTGAAAACGATGTGACTATACTGTCTTTTTATTTGTACCTTGTTTATAGTAAATATTTTATTGATTTTATAAATCAAATCAATGAGTAAATGAATAAATTGTACGGCTTAAATGTGCATTAATGTCTGTACTTATTAATAAGATTTAAATTACAAATATTCTAGTTTGAGGCAAAGCTATTAACATACTCATGTATTTTCTGTATATTGCATTGTTCTGTGTTTAGTTGTTGCTGTGTCTTAAAACATTGCACACCTCTAGAACATAAAATTTGTAGATATTGCATACAAATTTTTGACAGGAAATTGACTTAGTTTTACAAACTGTATTTTTCTCAAAATAGCCCAAATGACATTATATCTTTAACCCTACTTTATACACATTCTTAAAATGACTTGTGTAACTTGAATTCTTTTCTTTTAACAAAGTTTTATTAAAGAATAACCTACCAAGACATGAGCTACATTAAGTCGCTCAGTTTTAAAAAGAAATAAATCCTGTCATTACTAAGCTTAAATAAATAATATAAGACCGTTAACTACAACATGGTTACATATAAACGAGACTCAAGATCAACGGAAAGTATTTCTCTTTTTTGTTTTCAATTTTATAAAAGACCCTGGATTCCCAGAAGAAAGGCAAACATTCTAACTGCTTGCTTGCTTGCTCTCAACTTTAATTCTTAAGAAGATGTTGTCAGTCTAAGTGCATGTGTGCTGGATAATTCAGTTAGCCTTAATAGAAGACAGTAACAGCACACAGTCAACTCTACTGACGTGTATACTCTGTAGGAAATCACAGAGAAGCTTCAATCTTTTAAAGTTGGTTTTTAAAATCTGTGTTTACTGCTTGCATGAGAGAGTTGTCATTTTATTAATAATGAGTGACTGGTTGTCACCACACATGAAAAAAACGTGACATATTGGCAGTAACAGTCATGAGACCAAGCAAATGTAAATACAGTCATGTGACGCATAACAGTACTTGGTCAATGGCAGACTGCATATATGACAGTGGCTAGGTAAGATTATGGTACCATATTTTTACTGTACCTTTTCTATGTTTAGATATGTTTAGATACAAAAGTACTTACCACGGTGTTACAATTGCCTACAGTACTCAGTACAGTAACATGGTGTACCAGTTTGTAGCCTAGGACAAATAGGCTATAGCACATAGCCTAGATGTGTAGCAGGCTGTACCATCTAGCTTTGTGTAAGTACACTCTATGATGTTTGCACAATGACAAAATCACCTAATGACACATTTCTTAGAACATATCCCCTCATTAAGCAAAGCATGACTGTACTTATAATTTTAAGACATAATTAAATCTCTCAAGATAGCAATTATAAAAAGCCAGCATGACAAGGTGAATGTATGTTGACAGAAAATATTCATATTGATAAAAATATATATATAATTTTATTTTTACAATATAGATGCCTGTCATTTTTTGGAGGTCATGTGATTATGAACTGTGTGTAAATGTATGCCAGACCTGTCTCTTTATCTTATGACAAGCAACACATGGTTAATATACTTAACATAATACAAACTATTTTCACTGTGGGTACATTCTCTGTAGGATTTTTTAGATTTGAAAAAGAAATTCATGTGGTATTTTTTTTTCTCTTTGGCTTCAACAAGACATCAAAAAGGTGTTAATACCTAGAATAAATAAAAAAGAAAAAGTTAGGTAAAATAATTTAAAAGCTTCCTTAAGTTTTTCCTGTCAAATTTCCTCTTACTAAATAATAAACTTCAAAATTTTAATATCTTTTAGGAATGTACACTGTAGGATGTCAAAAGAAAAATAAGAACTGTCATAAATATCTAAATAACTGGAATAAGCCACTTATAGCATGTTACAAAAGTAGCATTTAGGGTAAATTAAAAGGCATGACCTCAGCTAACCCTGGAGAAAAATATAAATTTTATTTTGATATCAACTTCCATTCTGGCACATCTTTCTAAGAGTTCTTTTTATCTGTATATGTTTCCTCTTACTCTATTGTGACATAAGATGGTTTCCTATTTATTCTGTGTGTACATACGTCAAAATCAAGGTAACTTAAACCATAAAATAAAAGTAAAATATTGAAATGATAGGAATTGAGATGAATGATTTTAACAGAAACATTGATCGCTTGTTAATTTGCACAGTCACTGTTTTAAGCAATAGATGAGCAACGATGTAGTCAAAAGGGTCTCATATTGGCAAGGGAGGAGAAAATCAACTCTTCTTCCTACTTTTCTCTTAATGATTCATGTTTTCTTCTGCTTAGATTAAAGATAACATTTTACTCTAATATCCTGGTATCCTAAGTTACTCCTGCTAACAAGTAATGCAAGAAGATTTTTATCTTGGCAACTTTCTAGGATGAAATTAGACATTGACATTTTTAAAAGTATAATTACATATAGATAGATGGCAGGGAAGGAGGGAAGGAGAGACAGAGAGAGAAAGAAAGAGACAGAAATAATGGAATGATTAGATGAGTATAATAAATATATAAAAATCAGCAGCTTCTCTCCCTCCTTCTCTTTTTCTTTTTTACTGAAATGTATACACACATACACCCCTTCCTCATATGTGCAATGGGGAAAAAAATAAATATTGAAGATTAGAAGTCCACTGCAATTGCAAAATGACCTGTGGAACATCCTATACATACATACCTTCAGTTCTCATCCCACCAAAAAAAAAAAAAAATTAGTCAATATATCTGGTTATCTTTGATTATCTAGGGTTCCTTTTATTCTAGCTTCCATTTTATTAGAAATGGTGCTGTACATGGCCTAGGTATAAATTACGATATGATTATTTGCAGGGAAGTGAAGAAGTCTTTACAAAAGGTTGACTATAAGTTTCCTTTAAAGGTCAAATCCTCACGTGAATTCTAATTAATTCAAGTGGAAAAAAAGTCTTGATTTACAGAGATTATTTTTTAAAAGCTACTGAATAAAGGTACATTGATACCATTTTTGGTTTCCTATTTTGATCAGTCTTCAATTCCATTCTAATAACATACAAATTTTAATTTGTCAGACGATGCCACTTCTCAGCTTAAAACTTTGCAATGACTGCACATTTCTCTAGAGTAAACACTAAAAGTAGTTTATTGGCACACTGATCTAAGACTTTGTTACAAAGCCGCACCACCTAGGTTCATTATACTCCACCCCTTGTTCCGGCTCATAGAGCGTGCCAAACACATTTCTGCCTTAGAATCTTTGCCCTAGTTTCCTCTTAGCCCATATTGCCCCAGACATCTGCTACACTAGAATCTCGCTCTTTCCAGTTTTGTTCAAGCTCATTGTCTCCTGAGAATTACCTACCTATTCACTATTTCAACCTGCCCAGTCACTCCTAGCACTTTCCAAACCTCATACTTTGGTTTCTATTTTCTTTAGCTCATCAACTTCTCATATTCTATATAACTTACCTATATAGCAACTTAGTGCTTATTGTCTGTCCCTCGGTACTAAAATGTAAGCTCCACTAAGTGATCTTGGCTAGTTGTATTCTACAGTGTATGCCAAAAGTCTACAGCAATGCATGGTACACAGAATGAAGTAATTATATATTTTAAAATTTACTTAGAATAAGTAAATATAATTTATTTTAATACCTTATAGTGCAAACATCTTACTTTCACAAATATAAAATAAATAAAATATAGACATTTACAACAACTACTTTCCATGGGACACTTTTGCCTATTAGCTCCTCAAAACCCTACTCCACTAAAGCTCATTGCATCTTGCCTGAAGAAATTAACAATAAATTGAGCTGATTGTACCAGTGCCACACAGGTTCCTACAACCTTAGAAATATTGGTCTTTATGATACCTTTCCTAAAACTATCAATAAGCAATTGACATTCATCTGTCTCTTTAAGTCGCAAGCTCAGAAAATTTTGACAGTGAAATCATGAACCCTTTTCAAAATGAGAAGGACTTGATAAAGAATTCTTCCAGGAGCAATCAAACCTCTTTTCTTGGAAAACTCTAAAATTGAACACTGCTGGAATAAGAAAATAAAAAGAATGTGATTTTACTGTGACTCTCTTTCCGTAGTCACCAAAAGAATAAAAGGCAAGTAATATAAGTAATATGCAGTTCAAAATTTATTAATAATAATAAAATTATAGGGAGACAGAGATGGGGGGGGAGAGAGAGAGAGCAAGCACACACCCCAGAATAGAAAATAACATAATTATTACTTTTTTGCTATATGTCCCAGAGTGATTAAGGAGAAAAGCAGAAACAGTGTTTTATGGTGCCTCAATTATTTAGATAACCCTGTGATCCTTATTCCCCCTTACCCCTCTTAGCACCAAACCTTGACATCTGTAAATAGGAGAGAGTAGAGCATGCCTTCTAGGAAATAACTCAAGAATTAACTAAGCTCTGTTGTTTAACTGACTGTGATATTTGCAATAAGGCTAAGGAGAAGAATATACATATGTAGATGAATGTCTAGCTAAAATCCAAATCCAGAGGCATCAGAAGAGAAAGAGAAATGAAAGATTATATATAAGGAGAGAGAGAGAAGAAGAAAAATGTGGGAGACAAACTAAGAACAGACTTCAAGACTATTGTCACTTTAAAAACCAGTAACTCTTTTACTGTTTTCACATACAGTCATTTGCAAAATCCAGTTTGCGTTTTTTTTATAGACACTAAGTCTAGGGAATAGAATAATCTTCCTGATTTTATTCCAAGTGGTATTGATTAAAGCCCAAGAAGAGCTCCATACAATATATACAATTAAAGCAAATCAGAAAAAATATTATAAAAAATGAAGCTCAGGAATATATTATGAAATGAGACAGCCGCTTTTCTATAATGCTAACAGGAGAGTCTCTAACCAAGTATAACATTAAGGTAAATAAGAAATAATCACAAAAAAGCTGCCATTAAAAATTCCAAATATATGTTAGAACTGTAATGTAAAACAAAATACACGATCCAGTAAATTCTTGTGCATGAAGTCTCGGGTTCTTCATAGTCTTTTTCTGGCAAGAAATTAACTCCCTTTTTAAAATTTTGCTAAGCCTGTACTGGTATCGCAAAGGACAAAAGTTAGCAAATTTATGTGGGAAGGAAAGATAGAAATTTTGAAATTGAGAGCATTAAGCAAGGCCTTTAGAGGATAAATGTTATAAGCAGTGCAATGTGAAAATTATTGTATTGCTCTTTATAGAAGTGAAAACCATTTACTACCCACCATGTCATTTTTGATGCAGAATCACACTTTGCCATGTTCTTTTTGACTCAAATATAATTATCCCTTGTGTTTGTTACAGTAATAAAGATAATAATAATTTGCTCTCATAGCATACTTTTCCTCCTAAGAGTTTAAGCACTTTACAGCAAACTATTCCACTCATCTTCATAAGAACCCTGCAAAGGAGGTATATAGAGATAAATGGCCATAAAAGATGAATAAAGGAAAATATTTTAACCTGGAGAGTTGGATTCTTATTCATCTTGGTTGTCTGAGCCAGAGAAATGGAGGCTGCATCATGAATATAGACATGAAATTCTCCCAAGATTCCAAATATTTTTTCCTTGATCTCCGAGGTAAATGGTGAATAGTTTTATTGCTTGAAATTTTGTCCTGACTTAAATTGAGATATAGTATCAAATTTTCTATCTAATGGTATTTTATTGAAAGAATAAAAATACATTTATTTCAAAGGATTTTGGCACAGCTAGTAGCATATTTTAGCCCATACTTTAAAAATACAGGCTCATTTAATATGCATATGTTTCCTCATTACAATAAGTTTCATGTATTAATTAAGGCCAGGAATTAATAGCTATTTCTGACTCATGATTCCTAGGAATGTTGCATTTAAATATTTCTGAGGAATCCATACCGTATAATATAATCCTTTACAGGCAATGTCAAGCCATCTCTCAAACCAGCAAATAAAAATATGGTCATCTCCTATCTTTCTAAAAGAATATTTAAGGATTACTTCTGTTGACCCTCAGAGTTTGATTAATCCATCCTAATACATAAATAACTTAGCTAAATTTTTTAGGGTTCGAAACAGTCAAATTTAGTTATAAGTTCAAACCTTTGGGGAATGTGTTCAGATATGAGAAAAATCCAAGATTTAGTTGCATCTACTAAATCCTCTTTTGTTTTATCTTTTGAAATATAGTAAATCCTATTGTTTGCCTCCTATAAATTAAAATAAGAGTGAAATAAGAGCAATCATCTAATTTACATTTAAAAATATGGAAAATGGGTGTTTAAAAATGTGTGATTTGTAGCCAACAAAACTGAAGTTTTATTCATTTTTTTGTTCTTTTGAGCCAGTGTATTACTTGTGTTGTAACGTTTTGTATCATCATCATTATAGTCCATACAAATGGTTTTAGGAATATCGGGAATAAGTAGTTAGTCTACATGCATGTTTACTTATCCTGGCTTCATAAAGAAATAAATGCAAAAATTAAGGTTATTTCCACATTGGCAAAATGCAATGTACATGTTGCAAAATGCCATGTACTGTTTTGCATATTTGACACTATCATAGCTCTCTTACAAAATGTCGTTCATTGTACCCATGCTGCCAGCTTTATCAATTCCACTTGACAATAAAAACAAACCAGGGCTTATCGTGATGATATCAAAGCAGGTACAATCATATTCTCAATTTGACACAAAGAAAAAAAAATGTAGTTGGAAAATATAGTAATGCAAAAGAGCTACACTCATTTTTTTTGTACAATTGATTGACTCTTTATTGACTACCTTTCAATTTTAATATCTTATTTGTCCTTTGTCTCATTCTTTATTTTCTATTACATTGTTCTGCATTTCATATTGCATTTTAGATATTGAAAAACTATTTCCAATTTCATGTGGCAACAACAGGTAAGTAGGTAGGTAGGTAGATAGAGAGACAGACAGACAGACAAATGGATGGATACTCATGGTGGGGTAAGGAGTGACAGGTAAGGGAGAGAGAGAGAACAGCGATAGGTAGGGAGAAAGGAAAACAGCATAAAATTTCATCTAAAGAACTATAGTAGAAAATGGTACTGTCTCCTTAATCGATAAACTAAGTATCTGAAACTCAGAAGGATGAAGCACATTGCCCGGCATTAACACAGTGAATATGCAGAGGAGTTAGGATTGCTTGCAGATCTGGAAAGCATGAAGACTAATGAATAGATTCATATTTAGATTTTCACTCACACTAAATATGCATCGACATCACTAAGCATGTGAGGATCACAGATCAACTGCTTATTTCTCATACATTTGTAAGTCATAGAAAAATAAAGCAATATCAGAAGAGGGATTCCAAATATTTAATGAATAAAACACGATATTTACCTTTCAAAACTTGAAGATTAATGGTATATTTTGGGGACCAAATTTAAAAATCAATTTATTTACATTTTCTGTTTCATCTTTGGTGTAAAATTGCTCATTTGCCATGCAAACAAATTAACTGGAAAGAAATCTTGCCTTTTTGGCAATTTTTCTTGCTTTCAGCATCTGAAAATTCTGTCTTAGATTATAATTCCTTTCTTCATTGTTAAATCTGATAAATTGAGAACTTCTCCCTTACTGTTTTTTTAAACAATCTATGATCACACAGATTGTGAAGTTTCTTGAGACTGTGGGTCCCTCCATTGTTGTACATGTACTGTTTCCTTTTTATTGCAGGACAGTGGTTCAATATTGCTTATAAGTGAGGAGCTTAAGACTACCATAGAGTGTATTATCCCAGATTTCTGGATGAGGTCATCAACTACATGATAGTTATTCCTCTTCTACCGCATGAACTAAGAAATCTATCCAAACAGTGTCTCCCATATAAAGCTTTAACAAATACTGAAAATTGTTGAAATTGGCCTGATGTTACAGAAAGTGCAAAGAAAAGTACTTGCCTTGCAATATCACAGTTTTTGTGTTCTTAAACATTTGTTTCTAAGTTTGACTACTCTAAAATACCAAATGCAATGCCTCTATTTCCATATCTTAAAATTCTGTCAATTATTTGGCTTCACATATTAGAATTGTTAAATAGATTCAATTTTTGGATTTGGAGAGTATGTCTTTGATGGTAATGGTTTAATACCTGGGTTTTATATACTGCAGACAGAAAACAGTTCATATTTGAGAAACAAATGTAAGGTCTCAATAGTAATAGGTAAATGCCTTAGGAAGGTATCTTTTATATAGCCTTTTTTTCTGAATGACAAACACATTACCAAGTTACCAACAATTCATAACATTATTTATGCCAGGAGATAAAATTAGGCATCAGTCTAACATGATGGATCCTGTGATATAATCATTATGATAAACAAACACTGTTCTATTATAAATGACTTTTGTATTATTTAATTTACAGCATGAACACATAAAAGCCTATCTCTCAAACAATACTCTAAGTTTCAAACCAAAGAGAAAAGTACGATCTTGACTCTTTAAAAAAAAATTCTAGTGCCAAAGACTCGTGATTTAATGAAGTTTTGTGTTTAAAATTATATGAAAGGAGCACAGAACAAAATATAAAAAATTGAAATGACTTCAGCTAAGTCAAAGTTCTCATTTAACTCTGGGCTTCATGAAGGCTGTTCTGTGTTTATGGACAAAGGTTTCTGGCAAGTGAGATGACAACTAAATGGTAAATATGGTGCTCTTTGTAGAAAGCCTTATTATCATTGACCAACTATATAAAGAGTTTATGTGCTCATCCCGTCATGGCACAGATGAAAATCAACATTTCAAAGAGCCAGGATCATTGTTCTCTGAAGTTGCCCTGTTCAGACCATAATTCAAGCAAAAGAAATGACACAGATTAAGAGGTTCAGCAATTTTCAACATCAGAGTCAATTCCAAAGACGGTGCCTGCTCTAACAAAGATCTGGACGTTGTTTTAGCCAGCGCATCGATTGTACTCAAAGAGCCACAATGCTGCCCTCGGCTGTGGCTATGAGATAAGAATTCTGGTTAATAAGAACAGTTCTAGGACAGGCACAAATGAGATTACAGGACAGAATCCCAAGTTGTGCCAAAACTCAGGCTGACGTTTTTGTCTTCAGCTGTCACAGATGGGATGGCTGAAAACACGCATACCACATCATCTTAAAAAAAAATTTGTGAGGGGGAAAAAAAGGTTTTCAAGGACAAAATGTTTTAAAGTGACTGAGAATTTGGACTTAGAGAAAAAGACCAGAGAACTAAACCTATTACAAAACTGGCACATTACAGTGCAGGATTTTGGCAGGACATATTTATAACAGATTTCATGTAGTGGATAGAATCCAAAAACTACTCCTCCCCTAATTATGAACTGAATTTGCCCCTCTTAAAAAAAAAACAAAACAGAAGAAGAAATAAAAATAACTTTATTTTTGGATTATATGGAAATTTGAAAGGAATCGGCCCAGAAGGATGGATTACCAACTGGAAAATTTGGAAGGAATGTAAGGTCTGGGATTTCGGACTTCAAGCTGGTGGACTCTGAATTTGTCACAGAGGTTAGTTCTGTCTCCAAAAGGGAGCCAGCCCTCCTGTACAAGAGTACCCCCTGTTGGTTGGTTGGCCAGAGAACATTGGCAACGCCTGCTGTGGCAGCTGCTCATTTAAACTTCTACCCTGAAATTTAATGAAAGAAAACCAAGAAAGATTTAAGAGAAGGGACAGGGATGAGGAAGGAAGCGAGAAGGATACTGTAAGAAGGGAAGGTAGGGATGGGATTTTCCTTTCATTTTTTTGTTAAGGTGGGAAATAATCAAAGGAGAGTACAGAAAATAGGGGGACAACACTGTGACTAAATCCCATCCAAAGACATTAAATCACTGGGAATGCCAATGTGTTTCAAACCATGGCTTTTGTTACCATAGTTGCACCTTTGAATTATTACAGCGTAAGTCAAATCATTATCCTTCTTCAAAACACTTTTGTTAGGTGATTCAGAGGTCACAGAATATATCTTTATGCAAAAAAGAAGATAATAATATTATTTTATTGCTCTGAATGATGCAAAGAGGGTCTGAAAAATTCCTCATCTATTTCAGTATTGGAACAATGCTAGGAATAGGCTGAAAATTAACATAATTCTGAGATAAGTATAGCTACCTATTGAAAATACAACTGTGACCATGAGATAATTCTTCATTGGACCTTGTATCATATGTTTACCACTTTTGGTCAGTCTGAGGCTAAATCAGATACAAAAAGAAGTCATGGAAGGAAAAACAACAGCAACAACAAAAACTCCATGGTGTGTGCTTACTGATATCCTCTGCAATCTAGTCCTGCCATTCTTGTTTTAGCAGTACCTGTAATTCTAATGAAAATAATTCTATCATAAGAAATTTAAACAGTGCTGTGCTGAGATGGAGTATTAACAAATGCTGGTAGAGTTTGAGTCAGATTTGTTGTAATCTTTACAGAGAGGATACTCTGGGGTTCTAAAAGGTTAATGAACCACTTGTGGTAGACCTTTCCTTCACATTTTAACTCTGTTTTATTCCTGATAGAACCATTAACTTCTACACTAACCTTTCTACTTGTTACTATTACACACATTCTACCCACTAAAGCTTTCTATTGATTTTTGCCAGAGAGGTTTTATAAAATGTAGCTTTAAATACATGGTTTCTGCAATTGTGTTAGCATCAGCCAGTGTGTGTGAAGACAAAGATTAATTCTCTGGTTTTAATTTTTTTTTATATTGTCATTTAAGTACTTTTTGTTCATGATTGTTTTCATGAGTAATCTTTGCTAAGTTTTCAGATTTGTGATCTTTAAATTGTCTGAAAAATACATATTTTTGTCTTACTTTTAAATAATATGTTTAATCCAAATATTCCAGAAGGTACATAACTTTATTTTCCTGTTGTTCAGTAGAAGTCTTCCCACATTTTCAATTACTGCTGGTCTGTGTGTGTGTGTGTGTGTGTGTGTGTGTGAATGGAAGATCAAGAACAAGAGAGCAAAACAATGTGTAAAAACAGACATACAAATAATTATTTCATGTGATATTTTTGTTTCAAGGCTTACATAATTTGCTAAAATGAATGCATGAGATTCTTAAAATTATTCAACACTAAATTTGAGTCTGTAAAAAATCATGTCAAAAATACAAATTTAGTATGTTTCAAATAAAAATACTATAGAGATGAGTTAGCCCTTCCATTTTAGTATGAGTTCCCTGCTTTGTTTTGAGGATTTTTAATTGGTTTTGTTATTTTTTAATTTTAAATATCACCTTATAAAAATAATATGCTTTTTAAAAATATTTTCAATTTATTATTTTTTCAGTATATTATCTTCTAATTTATATCAAAGTAGCAAGTAAGAAGAAAAATAAGTATTAATCTGTGTATGTTATTATCTTATCTCTGAATCAAAGAACAAATGTTTTTTTCAGACATTTCACTAATTCAAACTAACTAAAAAAAAAAATTCCTCCTATAACAAAGTATCCCATGGTCACGTGCAGGGCAGAGAACTACTTAATAAATAGGCATTAGCATAATGGCTACTAAAAAGATTAAAAGTTCTTTCTTAACAGAGGAAATCATTAATGTGAATTTTTGAAATTAGGGTGAACCAGGTAATAAATTAAAACCCTTAAATGTATAGAGTGGTCTGGGGATGAGATATTTAGATTATCTGGAATGATCTTTTCTTTTGTTAATAAAGTTTGTTTGGTTTTAATACTTAATGTTGAAAACCTTTCAGAATCTTATCAGAACACTTTCCCAAATCTGAAAATAGAGGCTACACTATTATTTAGCATATTCATTTTAAGATGACTCAGGATATTTTAGTTTTCCAAACTCATAATAATGTACACCAACTCTCTTTTTATATAAATTATTATGAATGTGGACATTTGGTAGATTAAATTCAACAGAACAGAGCATGTATATTTCTCTTACTAAATATATTAATATCCTTTCTTGTCCTTTCTCTTTTTCCTAAAATTCTGTTAACTATAATAGAATTGTATTATAGATAACTCATATGTATTTAACACATAAATATGCATGTAATTTTAAAATTATAAATGTATTGTGAACATTATAAATAAGGAGATGTGACGTAGACCCCAAGGTCCCTGCCCATGGTATGAGGCACATCACAGAGAGTCTTCACGTTAACAAATCTCCTGAGATATTTCCTTAAACTTTTCCCATATCCTGATATGTATGTTTCTATTACAGTAAATACCTCCATGTGAACCCTTTCAAAGCATCTCATATATAATGTGTGTGTTTGACTGCAAAGTGGAATCATCAGTTTTCCTCTCACATATGCCTCTATTTTGTGTTTTTCATGTCTGATAAAGACACCACTAATTATCTAGTTTCTAAGGCTATAACTCCAGCTATTTTAAATTTCTTTCTATTCATAATTATTGGCCAAGAGCTATGATTCTACTTTCAGAGTATTGGTATCTCCCTCCCTACACTCATACTTTCCTTGACGCCCTTATCAGTCCACTGCAATAGCCTTCTCTCCAGATGTAGTGCTGACAGCAGACACCCATTCCGTGCATGGCTCTCAACATGCCACACCTCGTGCAGCATCCTTCAGTGAGTCCACATTACCTAGAAAATAAAGCCCAAATATACCTCCCACCATTCTCTTTAAAGACTCTAAATGTATCCAACTAAACCATTACCTAAATTTATTTTCAAATACCCTTCTGCTTAAATACCCTCATAAATATCCCTCTAGCTTCTTTTTACAACAGAGAAGGGCCTAGAAGTCTCTCTCCTTGTGTAGCTCTTAACTCCCCTTATGTCTGCACTCCAATCACATGGGTCTCTAGCCTCACAGTGTTCCAAGTGCTCTGAAGGCTTTCTAGGCATGCACCCTTCTGCCACTGGGCCTTAGCACATGCTCTGTCTGTTCACTCCAAATCCCCTCTATTCCCACAACCACCACTAGTTAACATCAAGTCCTTTTCAGGTCTCAGTTGAATCATGAGTCTCTCCTTTATTGACTTCCTCAATGATGTTAAATCTAAGCATTTTTTATTCTTACTGTATTATATACCTTTTCCCCATAATAATTACTCTAAATTTCTTTTTATATTTATTTATGTGATGATATAGTCAATGGGTTGTTATCATTGCACAGTATATGCTCAAAAGATAGCCAGGATCATGCATGTGTACTTTATCATTATATCTAATACTAATTAAACATTATTTATGTAATTTTTAAGTTACATTAATTTATTTTAAAGCTAACACTATGAAAAATTAGGGTTGGTGGCCAATTCCATATAATTTAGAGCAATAATATGTCCAATAAAGTGTACTATTTTGTGACCTGGAGGTGTTTCTTGAGTCAAATCTTCAAGATTTAATGTTTTTGTGTGTTTCATTTATTGTTTCTGTTGAAAGGTCTCCTTATTTTAGATTCTATGTCTATGTTAATGTGTAGGGCTGATTTAATATAGTGTTTATCCTCAGGCAACTATTTCAACCTTTGGTATATAAAAATAAATGCTATAGTCCTAAGGAAGAAGAAGAAGAAGAAGGAAGAGGAGGAGAAGAAAGTGAAGAAAAAGAAGAAGAAACATAAAACTATCAACATGAAGAATGTAAATGTATGCTGCAAAATTAATTATTAAAAACATTTTAAAGAGAAAATTCTAATACTTATATATTAGAATTTCTGATATATATACACATATATACGTGTGTGTGTGTGTGTGTGTGTGTGTGTGTATGTGTATCTCAAAATAAACAGATAGCCAGAGAGAGAGGGAAGAAGAGAGGAAGGGAGAAAAGGAGGGAGTCAGGAACACAGAGAAAGAAAAAGAGAGAGACTATGACTATCTATCCTAGTAAGATAGTAATTTGAAATCTATATGCATCATAACAAACAACTCAATTCAAATGGGAATACATACAGACAGCCATTAAGAAAAAATAAATATTTATCATAGTAATTCTTTTATATTTATTTATATATGCAATATTTAGAATCTGGTTAGATCATTGAATATCTACTGCCTGAATCATAAATCTGAAGGCTGGGAATTATCCTGACTCCTTTTAAAATTTGATAATCTTTTTTTTTTTTTTTTTATGAGACAGTGTCACTTTGTTGCCCTGGCTAGAGTGAGTGCCATGGCGTCAGCCTAGCTCACAGCAACCTCAAACTCCTGGGCTTAAGCGATCCTATTGCCTCAGCCTCCCGAGTAGCTGGAACTACATGCCCGGCTAATTTTTTTTCTATATATGTTTTAGTTGGCCAGATAATTTCTTTCTATTTTTAGTAGAGACGGGGTCTTGCTCTTGCTCAGGCTGGTCTCGAACTCCTGACCTCGAGCGATCCACCCGCCTCAGCCTCCCAGAGTGCTAGGATTACAGGCGTGAGCCACCACACCTGGCCAAAATTCGATAATGTTGCTCAAAACTTTATCCTTAGATGACAAATATTAGAGCATTTTCCTGATAATCAAAACTATGTTAAACCAGTCATGAAAATTAATAGAAATGACTAAAAAGGTATTGTTCATTTGTGGTAACAAATGTCTAGATCATAGTGCAGTTCATAGTGCTCATTAAATAATGATGAATGTATGTGTGCTTATGTGTGTAATTTTTCAATTTTGGAAGGAATGATTATTAAGTGTTAGCATTGATCACTTTTCCTTCAGTTAGCCATGCTTTGTAGAAAGCCTAAATTTCTGAACCAGGAGGTGATAATGTACCCATTGCCAACAAGTTATCTTGAACTAACTGAGGAGCAAGTACATAAGAAAGTATTTTGTTTGTTAGGTGTTCTTACTACGCATCCCTACAAAATGATAGAAAACTGATATATTAATATTTCATTTTTAAGATGCTAACACCACTCAGGTGTTAATTCATCCTCTTTAAATATGCTGAAGTAAGAAAAATTAAAAAAAGGAATAAATTTTCACCATAGGACATTGGAATCTAAACGATCAGCAATTGTTTCACTTGTAGGTTATTTAATAATATACAGCATCTTGACATTGCTAATTATTAGATGTCATATCTTTCAGGTTGCAAACTAGCAGTGCAATTTAGAAGTTATGCAATATAAAATGATATCTTTGATTAGGTCATTAATGTCAGGCCACTGATCAGAAGATGATGAGATGACGACAGAAGTCTTACCATGGAGAGACTGCAACTCTACCCGCTAATGTGATGGTTTTAATAGGTGGGATCTTTGAGAGGTGATTAGGTTTAGATAAGGTCATAAGGGTGGAGCATCCAGGATGGCAATAGTGTCCTTACAAGGGGCAGAGACATTGGAGCTTCCTCTTTCTGCAGCATAAGGATACATAGCAAAGGTAGCCATCTGCAAGCCAGAAGAAGGACCCCACCAAAAACTGAATCTGCCCACACCTTGATGGTGGACTTTCCAGCTTGGAAATAAATGTCTGTTGAGAAATAAATGTCTGTTGTTTAAGCCCCCGAGTCTATAGTGTTTTATTATAGCAGCCCAAGAAGACTAAGACAAATACAAAAGTAGTTTGTGTGTGTGTATCTTTGTTTATTTTTTTTAAAAAGTACATGAAAGAATTATCTGGAACCTGTACTGCGCTTGATCCCATTCTCCTTCCAATGCTGAGGAATGAGAAAATGAATAACATCCCTAGCAAAGATCACAAAAAAAATATTGCCCTTGGGAGAAAGCCAAGATTTAGGTAAGGCAAAGAGGCAGGGGGAAGTTTGAGAGGGGTAGGTGAGACCTATGACTTCTTTTAACACAGACCGCACTGTGGAACTGTGTGGGCAGGAGGAAAGAGAGGGAAATAAGTAAAGGCAGATACAGATTTCCAGAGAATTGAGTGGCATTGTGCAAAGTAAAGCCTCACTGTTTTTAGACCCTTGAGTTTACCTAACATACCCCAGGTGCTACCTGAAAGATGGTCCAATTGTATGTAAAATGTGTGAACATAATTGCCCTTTTTTTTTAAGTCTGCACATGTAATCAGCTGCAGAGGATGTGATTATGAGTGTCAGAATACAGCCATCAGACCTGCGTGTGTGAACCTTAACGTGGATGAGGGAGAGGGGCAGACAGTCCCCCTAAGCACAGCATGCAGTCTCTGTACATTGGTGCTCTGCTTGGTTAGGGGCCCCTGGTTGTCACTGCTCTCATGGCTCGATACATTGTCAGGGGCCGGACATCTTTGCATAACTGTGTGTGATTTGTAACAGCGTTTGGGCTGGCAGCTGCAGTGTCACTTGCATTGCCGCTAAGCTTCCAAGTCCTCCTCCTCAGTCATGTATAGACCAGTTAGTTCTCTTCTACTTTGAGGGATCTGTTTTCCACACGTGACTAGGGCACAGGTAGGGTCAGTTGAACTAGATTCCCCAAGTGCTCACTCGTTAGCATCAGGAAATATTAGGAGTAACTAAATGGATCACATTATTTTACTGAAATTTAGCCTGTAATTGATAGAAAAAGGTGCATCTGTCCTTGGAAGCAGGTAAATGTGTCTGTGCTACTACTACTAAATCCATTATCTCAGACTCTGTGCAAAGCACTTGGATTAAAAAAAAAAAAAAAAAAAAAGATGAGCAGGACAAAAAAGTGTGTCTCTTCCAAGAGCTTGAGAATTTTAATATAGTATGTATGTTCTGTGACTGTGATTGTTGAAGGTACGTGTAGAGAACATAGGAAGGAGATTATTTTAGTCTTAAAGGAGTCAAAAATGCTTATTAAAGAATTGTATCTACTCAGAAACATGCAGTGTAAGTAGATAGGAGTCCAGCAAAATGGGATAGTCCCTCGAGTTTAGGAAATAACATGTTGGCAACAGTCTCTCTAGAGGTGACAGAAAGCCTGACACATTAACATAGAGACAAGGTGAACAAAGTACCAAGTGAATGGGCTTCAATAATGTTAGCTAATTTTTCATTACTTTTACTTCTACTATTACTACTACTAATAATTATCATTATAATTCTAGATGCAGTTGGCCAATATATACATGAAAAAGAATAGGTAGTTTTGAGCACAATAAAACTAAATGAAAATTCGTAATATCAACATCACTGAGTATTTTGTACCCATAGGTGAGAAGGCACCAGGCCCAAAGCAGGAAAATTAGAAAGCAGCTACTTCAGATGAGAAGATCATGAGCAGTTTCCCAATGCGATCTATTATTGCTGCTGCAATTATTTTTGTAAAGATGTGTATTGCAATTTTACTCAAGCAGAAATACATGATGGAGGATTAAAGAGCCTCCCTACTCCCACTCCCCCAAAGTATTCTGCAACTACGTAAGACCTTCCAGAACACAGATGACGACCTGGCAAAGGAGGGGGAGGCCATAGCTTTAACTGAGATTGGGTTTCCACCATCTTAGTGGAATGGGGTTTCATCACAACCAAATTAATGTTTTAACAACTATTAATAAAATTAAAGGTCCTCTAGCTAAGTTCCCGAACACACACACAAACATATATATATAATGAAATGATTGCCATTATGCTAATATTTACCATTATTTTATCTGCTATACAAGTGGACTCTCCCACTAGCATCTTTGCTCTCTGAGAGGAGTTTAGTACACCTTCATCTTCATTTTAATGTTCCTTACTTTATTGGTGGTGGAGGGTGCCCAATACAAGTTGCACAAATAAACAATTTTGTAATTATGTAATCTTCAAGAGCCTGGAATTCTGAAAAATAGGTGGCAGAATATTGTAGAGTCTAATTATTTCAGAGATAACATTAGATGTTTGACATTGTATAGGTAGAGTGAGTAGATTTAGAATAGAGCATGATGTTTGTAATTTTAATGCAAAGAAAGTTGAAATTAGAAATATGAGAGAATTGGGTCTTAGTATTTAAATCTGTGCTATACAGAAAAAAAAAGCAGTTTGAAAAATAGCTTTCACAAACACATTTACTACCATAACAGGCCATAAACCATGCATTTCTCTTTCTTCATTTTAACTGTGAAGCGATGAAAGCAAATATGTTTCATAAACTCACCTTCTCCTGAAGATGATTTGTCAAGTCATTGCCCTTAACTTTTGACAACTTAATGAATCCATGAAAATAGAACTGGTCCACATGCCCAAGGCCTAAAAGAAATTAGTTATAGGTCCAATGGAAATCAGGTAGAGTGCAAAAAAGAAACATCAGTTCCTTTACTGTTTTCATGACAAACTATGTCTATGACCAGAATCAGAGAGTATTGCTAAAGGCTCGTGTTTGCCATTTTTTTAATTAAAATGAAAGATAATAAAGATGGTCAGAATGAATAAGATTGTAAAGTAGATTCTAGTGATTGTACACAAATTAATTACAATTTTTACTAGATAAAGTTTATAGATCAAAAGAATTTGAAAATATTTAGCCAAGCAGCTTGGTAATTGGCCCAGGGCCTATGTTATAAAGCCACCAAAGAAAGAATATGCTATTTTGCTGAGAAATAAACAATAGTATCTAAGTTTTTAAACATTATCCAGGGAAAGAATAATCTACAACAATAATCTAATAGTACTGCACAAATATCCAAATCTTAACTAGAATTTGAAGGATGAGGAATAGGAAGGATGGATCAGTAAAAATGTAGTTATGAGTATTTCATGAATAAAGAGCATCAATCTATCATCCAAAACAATCATACCCACAAACATTTATTAAGAAGCACCAACTACATGTTGGGTACTATGTTAGCTATTGATGATATAAACAATTTCTGTTTGAAAACATTGATAGTCATGAGAAAAAAATAAATAAAAATAAATACAACTTTTGTCAGTGAAATTGTAAGACTATAATGCAAAATGTCATGGAATTCCCATTTTTATGGAGAAACTGATTGCAATAGGAGACAGGAAAAGAAATTTAATTTTATGATGCTATATAATTGAGAAAATTAGCTACAAAACATATATGAGACATTTAGAATAATTCATAATTATATCATTGCCCCTATCAATAAAAATAAGGAAAGTAAAAGCAATAGAATATAGGCTAAATAGAATTTTCTGAATACACTCTTTCAAGTTTTCCCATGAGATGCCAGCAGTTTTAAAAGTATTTTAGTATACTTAAAGTATAGGAATCATGTGTATGCTAGTAATTGTCAGTGAGAGTTCTACTGTACAATCCTTGTCATCTTGAATACATATTAGGGAAAATATCTTGGAGAAATGCGTTATTGTCGTTTCAGGAAACTATTCTGCCTGGGTCTATATGGCAAAATGATCAAATTTGAGCAAATGTTTAGCATAGTTCTAGCCTGCAAAGTTTTATGATTGAGACTTATAGTCTTTTCTAGATAAAATTGTGCTTCTTGGTGATTCTCACTGATGTAATTTTTCAATTTTTCTTCTCATTGAACCAAGATAGATGGACAAAAATATTGCAATAATGTTTCCTTCAATAAGATTGTGTGGGTTACGATGTTGGTAATACTGGTACTAGATAAATATGAACTGGAGGAAAAGTAAGGTCAAGCTACTTTTGTTGCACCATTTTCCTTCAGCCTCTGGCCATCTGAAAGCAGGGGATCTGAAGAATTGTTTTGACATCACACAGTAAAATCCACTTTGACTAGAATAAGAGTGTTAAACCACAAAAGCTTCATGTTTATCTACTGAATAACATTGAAAACAATTGAGGGTTTCTTTTCTAATTAAGCCAAAGCACTGGCAAGTATCTTTTATATAGATATATTTTATATAAATCCGAGGCATGGATAAAAACAAAATATATTGGTGAGAGTATGTATTAAATGTAAAAGGGAAATGACCATAGGTAAAAGGCAGACATGGAAAGAATAGTTCATAGGTGACTGAACTATTTTCTTTTAGACCAGTAATAAATGTAAAAGTTTACTTTAAAAAAAAGAAAACAACAACTACTGGGCAAGTAGATGATGGAGAAAGACCTTGATTAACAGAAAATCACACAAAAGAGAACTGGTGGTTTAGCTTCCCCATGTTCACATATACCCATAGTGTTATGTGGCTGCTTAAAAATTTGGAGTCTAAACTGATAATTGTAGAGGGGACTGAGATCAGAATTAGTGTACTTCTAGCTAGGAGAGGCCATGCACTACGAGCAATGAGTGTCATGGGTCTCAACTTGCTCCACCCTATGTAGCTGGGTGGCATGAGTTCCACGGACATGACCCCTGCATGTATCTGGGACTATCCATTAGCAATGCTCCTCCATATGCATTCAGTCTTAGGTCAGGTAGAAATTTGGGTCCAATGCACCAAGGCTTGATCCTCAAAGCCACCAGTAATGCTGCCTCTAATAGCCTCAATCTGAGCATAAGACCTTGCACAGCAGAGTCCCATTTAGCGAGATACGGGGTAGGACCATTAGGTTTCCTTATTACAGTGAATGCTTCATCCAATGAATAAGTGAGGAGCATCAATAGAAATTCCAAAAGGTATAAACTTCTCAGCATCCTCTATCTGGAGCTGGCTCATGAGCTCAGAAAAATTAGGAATTCCCCAGTCTCACAGAAGTTTATTATGTAAGATCCATTTGAAGTCTTCTTGAAGCAAAAACATAGACCTCAGGCATTCTACTCTTATCTCTGTATGGGCCCCAAAACACTGCCCTCTCTCATATCCTGAGCATAGAATTTATTTTCATCCCATATTGAGGAGGGTCATAGGAGAAAACCTCAATGCTGATAGGACCAATGTTTCAATAATCTTCAAGCAGTCGTCTGGCCTACTTAAAGAGGCACTGTCCTCTCAGGAAGTTGGCTCAAAGTGGTTCCCTGGAATCTTGCAGTTTATTGTATCATAGCAGCATCATTTCTTAGAAAAGGAGCAAGGTTATCAACTCTGCAGAATTTCTCTGGATCTGGCACCTAGTGACACCAGAGACTAGACCATCCTCTCCACTTTGAACACTGCTCTAAATTAGTTCTCCTGCCCCTGAGGGGCACTGTTTTTACACATCAACCCTGGAAAAGCATAAAATTGGAACTTTTCTACTGGAAAGCTTCTGTGGGAAGCCAGAGTGTGAGTCTATGAAGACTGTAAATAGAAAACCAGAAGAGGTAGACATACATGAAGGACTCTCCACTGTGCCTGAATCATGCATAATTTGCCACAGGTATGAAATGTTAGCATACCTAGGCCACTATTCTGTTCAAATCCAGATACTGAGACAAAATGGAGAGGTGGGACATGGAACTCATGGATTAATTATTTAAAAGTGTCTCTGAGAAAGCTAGAATGAGCTTGGATTTAGGTCAGAGCTAACCAGGGGGGGTGTGAAACTGGGGTGGAGCAATGTTGAGACTATGGGGATGGGTGAGTGACTGCAGGAAGACTAATGAAAAATAGAGTTAAAAAGAGAAATTAAACCCAAGAAAGGAAAAATCCGGACCCATAAACCTTATAATCCAGCGAAGCCCAGTCTAAGAAAACATGTCTGAAGCCAAATAACTGTAAGGGAAGGGGGGAAGGGAGGGAAAGAGAGAGAGTGAAATAAAAAGAAGAAACATAGTAGATTTCTGAAAGTGCTGACAAGTCACATGGTGGAAAAGGATCAAAGGGTAAGATCTGAGCTTACTGAAACTAATAGAGTATAAAATCTGGAAATTAATAACCTCCAGAATACAAGATGTAATGTAAAAATAGAAGAAGGATTCACATCTAACAGGTACAATGCACACTAACTGGGTGAAGGGCACACTTATAACTTTGATTCAAACTGTACGAAAGCAAATTATGTAACCAAAACATGTGTGCCCCTGTAAAATTCTGAAATTAAAAAAAAATTAAAAAAAAAAAAAATACAGCGGAGGTTTGGAAATAAAGGAGACCAAACTAAGACAAGTGGCTTCAAATATTCTAAAAGGCAATAAGATATGATAAATTGGTCATGATTGCTTTAGAAATTTAAAATTTTGCCTATTGGTTAGAAGATAGAAGCTTCCCATTAGAGCTATTCATAAATGGATCAGTTTCCCTCTCATAAAGAATTTTCCACTCAGAATTGCTTAAGCAGAGACAAGAAAGCCACCTCTTACTTATCTTACAGAAGATTTTATTTTTTTCCCCAAACCACAAGCTTTGTGTTCTATAAAGCTCTAAAAAAAAAAAAAAAAAAAAAAAAATCAGTGGTGTCTAGGCATGGTAATCCCAGCACTTTGGAGGCTGAGGTAGAAGGATCACTTGAAACCAGGAGTTCGAAACCAGCCTGAGCAATATAGTGAGACCATTTCTACAAAAAATAGAAAAATTAGCCGGGCATGGTGGCACATGCCTGTAGTCCCAGCTACTCAGAAGGCTAAGGCAGGAGGATCACTTGAGCCCAGGAGTTCAAGGTTGCAGTGAGCTATGGTGATGCCAGTGTTCTCTAGTTCAGGCAAAAGAGAAGGAGATCCTGTTGTCTCAAAACAAAAAAAAAAAAAAAAATTCAGCTGTATAAAAAATTTACCAAACTAATATGACAATACCATTTCATTTCTAAGTTCATAGCATTCAAGAATTCTGTAGATCTCTCTGTAAAGAGCAAAAACTTCACAATTATTTTTCTGATAGAGATCACCATTGGAAATGTTTTAAATCCTGTGCTCTATTCATTAATCTACTTTTAAAAATGTTAAAAAATTATATGATGTAACTAATTCAAGTTTAACATTCATTACTAATTAATTTTAAGTACAGATAGAAGTCCCAATCAAAATCATTCTTTAATTGGTACATACAAAATGTATCCAATAAGTTAGATATTTTAAAAATTCTAAAATATAATGAACTTAAAAGTTTAATTAAGGAAGACAGTCTATATTCTTATAGTGGTAGAGAAGACAAAATTATTTTAGAATGGTTTCAGTGGTTGTACACTTTGAACTCAGGAATAAATAGATCAGTGAATTAGGTTGACTCTTTTTAATACTTTTATGATCAAATATTGAGAATTTTTTCTACTCAGATCTCATATTCAACTGTATCAGAATTTAGAAACTTTCAGTAATTTCATCCATTTTCCCCTTGTCTTCAATTACTTACTTTTACATTATTTATATTATTTTGAAATTTCCATTGTATTTTGTTCATCCACACATTGTACCAACATTTAACTTTGAAAAGTTACTTCTATGCAAATATCATTGCTATATAAAAGATAATGAATGAAAGGAGTTAGCTATATTTTCTTAAGCATCGTGAGAAGTTATTTGCTGTTTTAGGGCAATACACAGGTACAGATTCTCACAGAGTTCTTCTATTATGTTGGGAAGCTCACAGGGAGATTACAAAATAACTTTAAATTGGCCAATGAGTCAAGTGGGTGGCATTATCAGTTAGTGCACATTGTCAAATTGCAATGCATTGGACTTTCACAATTGCACTTTAATTCTGCTTAAAGGAATTGTTTTTTTCTTCCAATTTGTAAACCTACAGTCTCCTTGAAAAATAAAACTCTACACTTGACATTTTCAGATTCCCCTTATCCCATTTCCATTAAAGACAAGTCTGACTTGGGGAGCACTAAGAATTTCAGAGAATTGAATTCCAGAGAGAAACTCCTACTGGAATAAAGTCTGCCTATCTAGGAACACAGAGGACAGCTTTTTCTCACCCCTGCTAATGAAGAGCTAGACTAATGTCCCCTCTTGGGGTTTGCAGTAATACTCTCATGGAACATTCATTTGCCAAAGCTGCTGAGTTAACTCCAAAGTCCCCCTTTCCCATAGCAAGTTGTCTATAAAGACAGTAAATTTAAGGGGTCGTGATAATGGTGTCTCCCAAGACACTGAGTAAAATGTTGCAAGTTCTCACACCCCATTTTAAACTCTCCTGTGGATTGGCGATGGCAAGATGTGCGTATCTTGAAGAGGTCACCTCCAAGAACTTTCTACATAGCAGTTAATACACAAACTATATGACTGTGGAAATTAAGGCACTTTTCTCAGACTTCCCTTTCTGGTGCAATTAAAGTACATACTGTTACTGTATATTACAAACGAATTAAGGATGTGAGACCTCATGTTAAAGGTAAAGGGTAATAAATGAAACCATTAGTATAAGCTCTTTAAGGAAAAGAAATTTAGCTTTCCCTACTAAGTCCCCCAGCTTGAAATAGGGTCTTTCATAAAGGGAAAAGGGAAGGAAGGAAGGCAGGGAAGAGAACAAAAGAGTAAACAGAAAAGTTTGTATTATGGCCGTTAGGGCAAAAAAGTTATAAAAATGTTTTTTGCCCACATGCATTAGGATTTATTTTCAGTTATTTGATAATGTTCCTGAATATTTTTCCTAATAAATGTATTATGGAGCTAAAATATAAAGCCAGATGCTGTACACGAGAGGAAATTGAACTGAAGCAATCTCTATTGTTGGCTGTGAAGGGTTTCTTTGTTGTTTTTGGTTTTTGTTTTTTTTTCCTCAACTGAGTACTCTGTCATCAGCGGGAGGTCAATTTATGGTCTCTTTAAGGTGGATAAATCCAACAGTTTTTCTTTCTTTTCTGTTATATTTTTTAAACCTGCCTTAGAATAGTGAGAATAAACTTAATATATGGACTTCAGGAATGATTTTCTCTAAAGAGGATGCTTTATGCCCAGAAGTGGATCTCTCACTGATACTCATTTTCTGGGGACTGGTTTGTGATTCTATGTAACACTAGCTCTTTTAGTAGCCACAGGAAGAATTAGTTAAAAATTGACTTTGAATGTAATTCATTTGCTACAAAGTGGTCTTTCACCCCCTGCTCTTCTCTTTCACTCACATCCACATTTTCGTTTCTAGTCCTTTGTTTAAAAATGAACTGCACAGCACAAGCATGTGGGAATAAGGATTTCTGAATACCATCATGCACACCATGGAGTTCCCGGCACTTAGCCATGAATGCATTGCTGCTGTCCTGTGCTAGGTGAGGAATGAAAGAGAGTTAAAAGCAGCAGCTGGCTAAGGAAAGCCCCAGGGATGAGCTCCCAGAGACACTTACCTGGAAAGAAGAAAGCAGTAACCTTCATCTTGTCTAGTGTCCTCTCGGCTCCCTGCACTCAACTCCCAGGGACGCAGCTTGTTGCTGATCATGCTACTACCTCCTGTGTCACTGTACACAAACTCAGCACAGGCAAAACTGAGAGGAAAAGTCCGTCTTATTGATCTGCTCAAACTTAAATTAGTAATAGTTTGGGACAAATACTTTGTAGAGCTAATTATGACCAAACATTTGAATTGGGTGAACTTTGCTTAGGCTTACTTGTTTGTGCTCACCTCCCTTTTAAATAGCCAATGTTCACTTACTGTCTTCTTTCTTTCTAAAATTCCACCATGAATACCAAGTAAGGAGAGTGTGGTATAACTTAACGCACATTTAAATCAGTGATAATACCCTTGAACATCTCCTTAACTTAGAAATTCAGTTAAGAAATTGCTACTGTTAAAAGGAATTGCAAGCATTGCTTAAGAACTGGGAAGTGATCTTTTGGATCATGACAATATTTTACTCATAAATGAGCTATTTTTTCCTCTACATCTACCATAGGCAAACTATGTGGAAATAGGAACAACCTGGATTAATGAAAAATATAGTTTAAACTCACATCACTAAAGTTTCCCAGTGCTTATAGAAAAAAAGTGATATTAATGATTATCCCAGAGTTTAGACAACTGGAGAATTTTCACTGATAGAGCAGATTTTTCATAACATTTAACATGATAGAGCAGGTTCTCCATAACTTTTAATAAGGGATCACCATTGCCTATTTAATCTGTATAGCATCCTTTGTCCTGATTCCTAGCTATAATGTATAATGTAAAATGAAAACAATCCTACCATTCAACTATTTTTGTAAGATAGATAAATATTAGCAAGTAAAGGCAACTGAAAGAGGCAGTCAGATAAATGCTATGTCTAGCATTGATTAACTGCAACTGTAGCAAAGTAGCTGAAAATTTCATTCCAAAATAGCAAATAAACATTCTTAAAATTTTTTTCTACTAGTGTCATCATTCTTAAGAGAGTCTGGTAGAGTAAATCGTTTATTACTTTAGTTAATTAAATCCACATCTTTCAAGAGGAAAGTTAGATAAATACTCTTTTATCCTATTGTATAGAGTATTTATCAATAAACATATAATTTTGATAAAAAATAAGTTTATATAGAGAAAAGAATGATAACTAACATAATACCTCTAATCACACCTCAGAAAGCATAATAGAGCTTTTTCATTAACATAGAAAGTTTAATTCCAGTTATAGAGAGGATCTAAATCCTTTAAGAATAATTTGTAAGAACAGGAAAAAAAAGCCAGTAATTTGAAGATTGAGCCCTATAATGTAAATATTAGTGCCTTAGTCCATTTGTGCTGGACTACCACAAACTTTGGACGGGACACATTCAAACCATAGCATCCCACTCCTGGATCCCCAAAATGATGTTCTTTTCAGATACAAAATACATTTATTTCTGCCCAGCATCCCTAAAGAGCCTTAACTCATTCAAGCATCAACCTTAAAGTCTAAGTCCAAAGTCTCATCTGAACATCATACGGATAAGACCCAAGGTACAATTCATCCTGAGGCAAATTTCCTTCCAGGTATGATCTGTGAATTCAAACAAGTTCCAGTATACTGTGGTGGGATGGGCATAGGATAGACAATCCATTCCAAAAAGGAGCAACAGGAAAGAAGAAAGGAGAAATAGGTCCCAACCAAGCCTAAAACCTAATAGGCAAACCACATAAAATCGCGAGGTTGAAAAGAACAATCCTCCTAGACTCCAAGTATCACCTTCTAGACACACTGGAGCAAGGGTTGGTCACCCAAGGTCCCAAGAGATGCCCCCTGTCCCAGCTTTGCTAGGTGCAGCTCACACACGACAACTCTCAAGAGTTGGGATCAGATTCCTGCAGCTCTCCCAGGCTGGTATCACATGCTGATGGCTCTACAGGTCTGGGGTCTTAGGGTTGGCCTTACCCCTAATGGCTTCACTAAGCATTGCTCTAACTGGGGCTTTCTGAGGTGGCCTTAACACCATAGTTCCACTGGGCATTTATCTAGTGGGGCTTTCTGTGGCAACCCTGCCGCTATGGCAAGTCTCTGCATTGGCCCAGAGATTGTTCAAGACAGCCTTGAAATCTAGGTGGAAGCAGCTATGCCTCCACAGGTCTTGTACCATCTGCACCTGCAGAATTAGTATCACATGGGCAATGTCAATATTTATGGTGGTATTTTCCAGAGCTGTGCTCCAAGCAGCACCTGGGCCCATCTGAGCCACAGCTGGGGTAGCCAAGGAGTGCTGAAGCGTAATGTGAGGAGCAGAGAGTTGAAGCAGTTTGTGGCAGTGAGCCCCGAGGTCCAACAGGCAACTTAGGAAGGACTTCAAAAATGTTCTTCCCTCAAGGCTTTGGTAATGTGGACCTATGGTGAGTGCAGCAGCTTGAAAGGTCTCTCAGATATCTTTAGGTTCATCCTCTCATTGTGAATAGCACCTGACTTCCTTCTATCCATGGTAATCTCCTTATCAAATGGTTGCTATGTTGCTTGAGCACACCCTTAGTTCTCTGTCTTAAATACACTTTTTTATTGTTTAAATGGCCAGGCTGAGAATTTTCCAAACTTTTACAATCCACTTTTAAATTATAAATTCCATCTTTGAATCATTTCTTTTTTCTCACACTTTACTATAAGCAGTTAATAGAAGCCGTGCAGCACCCTGAACACTTTGCTTCTTAGAGATTACTTCTGCCAAATATCCTAATTCAACCATACCATCCAGCAATCCCACTTCTGGGTATTCACCAAAGGAAAGCAAATCAATATATTGAAAAGATACCTACACCTCCATGTTTATTGCAGCACTATTTTTTTTCCTTTTTCCTTCTTCTTTTTTTTCTTTCTTTGTTTCATTTCATTTCTTTCTTTCTTTCTTTCTTTCTTTCTTTCTTTCTTTCTTTCTTTTTTTTTTTTTTTTTTTTTTGAGTTAGGGTTTCATTCTGTTATCTGGGCTAGAGTGCAGGAGTGTGATTGTAGCTCAATGCAACCTCAACCAATCCTCCTGCCCCAGCCTCCCTAGTAGCCGGTACTACAGGAATATGCCACCATGCCTGGTCTATTTTTTTCTATTTTTTGTAGAGATAGGGTCTCGCTGTGTTGATCAGGCTGGTCTCAAACTCTTGGCCTCAAACAATCCTCCCACCTCAGCCTCCCAAAGTACTAGGATTACAGGCGTGAGCCACTGGGCCCAGCCTATTGCAGCACTATTCAGAATAGCTGACATGTAAATTCTACCTAACTGTCCATCAACAGATGAATGGAAAAAGAAAATGTGGTATATATACACAACTGAATGCTATTTGTCCATAAAAAGAATGAAATCCTGTCATTTGTGGTGATGTGGATGAGCCTGGATAACATGTTAAATGAAATAAGTCAGGTACAGAAATAAATACTGCATGTTCTCACTCATTTGTGGGAGCTAAATAAATTGAGCTCATAGAAGTAGAGAATAGAATTGTGGTTACTAGAGGCTGGAAAGGATTCAGGGATGGGAGACAGGGAGAGGTTGGTTAGTGGACACAAACTGGATAAGAAGAATAAGTTCTAGTGTTCTGTAGCCCTGTAGCATAAATATGGTTAACAACAATTCATTGTATATTTTATATAAAATATCTAAAACAGAACATTTCAAATGTTCCCCACAAAAATGAAATGATAAACATTTGAGGTGATGGATCTGCTGACTACCCTGATCTGATTGCTACACATTGTATTCATGTATGGAAATATCCCTCTGTACCACATAAATATATATGATTAACAAAACCCAAATATCCTAGTTCATCGCTTTTAATTTTTGCCTTCCACAAAGTTTGAGGACACAAACACAATTCAGCAAAGTTCTTTGCCAGAGAGAATGGCCTTTCCTATATTTTCCAGAACTTCGTGCTTCATTTCTATCTGACACCTCATCAGAATGGGCTTCACTGTCCGTATTTATACTAATATTCAGTTCATGACTACTTAATTAATTTCTAAGAAGAATGCAGCTTTCCCTACAGCTGTCCTCCTCTTCTGAGCCCTCACCAAAATCCAAAATCACCCATAAGGCTGTAATTACGGCACTCTCAGTTTTTTCTAGCCTGCTCCTCCAAACTCGTCCAGCCTCTGCCTATTAGTCCCAAGTCCAAAGCTGCTTCCACATTTTTTAGGTGTTTTTGTTTTGTTTTGTTTTGTTTTGTTTTGTTTTTAATAGCAATTCCATGTCTCAGTACCAATTTTGTCTTAGTCTGTTTGTGCTGCTATAACATAATATCACAGACTGGGTAATTTACAAAGAATAGAATTTTTTTTCTCACAATTCTGGAGGCTGGGATCAAATTCTGGAGTCCAGATCTGGGGCCAGCAGGTTTGTTGCCTGGTTAGGGCTGCTGTCTGCATCCCGTATGGTTTTTTATTGCTGCGTCCTCTGGAGAGGAGGAACTCTGTGTCCTTAAATGGCAGAAGCTGGAAGGGCAAGCTAGTTAATGTGTGTGTTAAGCCTTTTATAAGGATCTCCATCCCTTTCATAGGAGAATAGTCCTCATGGCCTAGTTACCTCTTTAAGGCTCCACCTCTTAATCCTATCGCTTTGGCAACACAATTTTTGGAAGGAGCACATTCAAATCATAGCAGTCAGTGACAGAGCTGTTATTGGGAAAAAAATTGCGATATGTGTTTCTGATATTTACTTAAATATAAATAAAATACAAATGTATAAGGCTTCATTCAGATAAATGAAGGCAACATTTTAGCTGTAAAGAATGTAATTATTTTATGCAACCTTTTAGATTTACAGAAGCCTAAATTCTATTTATGACTAAATGAAGTAGCATACCTGATTAGCCTTCATGTTTGGTACAAAATAATCCCAAATATAACCCACCCCATCGCCAGGTATTCATTATTTTAACAGGTCTTAACCTATTAAAGGAACTCAAAGTGACGATTAGTGTGTTAGTACAGGAAATGCATCTTCAAGAAAAAAAAAAAAACAGCTTTAACTCAGAAGCTTAAAATTCACCTGCAATTAGAATAATCCAAATGGATATTTATGTCTTTAGTCTTCTCATGATGCTCCAGATACACACTTTTAATTTTTTTCAGGGATTCCCAAATCAATGTTCCATATTGTTAATAACCAAAAGATATTTTTATTAGTACTTTTATGCCAATCCAGCATTCCTTCAATATATACTACTGGCTATTTTGGTATATCAGAAGATGCAATATTGTACATATGTGATGTGATATGTGTGTGAAAACACAGAAAAAGAAAAAGAGACTCTTCTCTCTACATGGTCTTGCTACAGGGCCCAACTTTGATATATTTTTTTAATTACATAAATCTTAAAGTTGATGAGATCCAAAATGCTGAAATGATGGTGAATATTCTTAGTGCAGTTATTGGAATGGAAGAGATGGAGAAGCTAAGGCCAGGTGGCTAATTATGTCCAGTATGTAGAGTTTTAGATCATTAAATAAGATAATTGGAGAACGAATTAGAAAAAATCCTTAAGCAAAGTTTTCAATTAACCAAAGGAGGAAGAAAAGAATAAAGATATGATGATAATGGTTACTTATAGTACATATAATATGCTTAATATAAAATAAATAAAAGAATTCTTAATACATGTTAACCGTTTTTATTATTTGTGTCGTTATGCAAATCAATGGAATTTTTAAAAAGAGAAGTTACCTTAAAATATTAATATTTTCAAGGACATATTCCAGGCAATGGAGATGTGAATCATAGTTAATAATTAAAAAATGGGAAGTTACTATATGACAGAACTTGCATACTCAAACTTGTCACAAATGTCCTAAAGAAAATCACCACTTAAATCACACTTGATATAATTGCTCACATCAAGATTCTTTAGGAATGTTGAGGGCCCAATGCTTTATTTTAAAATGGCATTTGGTTGAAATTTAAAATGAAGAAATTTTGTTATACATTGATGCTTCTCATTATTGCAATGTTGTCATGAGAGAGAAGAATTTTTTGCTGGAAAAATTTTCTCTCAGGCAAGAACCCTAAGAATTATGCCAATATAAAAGATAGAGAAATATTATTTGGATTATGAGTTCGTTCTACTTTGGTAATTTTCCTTATTTTTCATGTTTATGAGGGCATCTGTTACTCCTTAATAAACTAATAAAACAACCTCAGTAAATACTGGGTAAAAAGGTGCTATAAAAAGGTGAAAATAGACATAAAAATACTAAGAGTAAAATGAGTAAGGGCATTTAAATTTTTTTTAAAATGGTAAACTGAAGCAATGTGAGAGCATAATGATAAACATAAAAGTGTGAGTTGAAAACTTGGTGGAAGCAATTAACAGAAAAAAGTAAAAACTACTATTTATTTCAAAATTTAGTGCTTTTTGTAGATATTTAAAGCAAGGTAATATTAGAAATGTATAGAATATTTTTAATTTTGCTCCAAAAAAGAAAATCAATATTAATAGTTTAAATTTATTGGAAAATAGATTTACTTTAACTAGAAAATACAAGTGATAATATTTCAAAATAGAATAGGGGTTCCACTTTCATCATGATAAAATAACCAATACTGATCTTTGCACCCAGCCGTATTCAACTATAAAACTGGAAAATTTTTATGAAATAACTGCCTTCATTCATTGAAGAGTAGGCAGCAAAGTACTGTGAACCGTTATAGAAGGAAAACAATAGATGAACCCTATGAATGCCTTGGTTTTCTGCATAGAGATAATTACAGGACCCTGGCACAAAGAGAAGTGTTATAAACATGGCTTTGTAATCTTGCTGAATTGAGTAGACAGAAATTGGAGATTAGTAAAGTTTAGAGGACTGCCATTTGCAAGACAGAGTACATACAAAGAGCAAGCTATTCTGAGAAAGAGTTCCAAAGATCTACATAAGGGTCACCTTGATTCTTTGGCTGAATACTAAGTTGCACATATGTAGAATGACTCTGCAAGCTCAGGCAAAAAATGACTATTACAAAAATACAACATAGAGTCACAAAATGAAAAAAATTCCAGAAGTCTCATAAGGTGGGTATGAGTTTAACCTAACAGAATGGAGAGACCTTATGAAACCCATAGGCATTATGTAGAGATGCCAGAAGGTTTACATATTAGGATTATGGCTAAATTAATCATAGCATAAAGCTACTCTAGATCTTACCAGGGATTCTTGCGTCATTTTATAATGGTTAAGTGGACAATCACTTAAGAGGATAAAAAATACTGAATGTGTACACACTTAATACCAGAGGCTAATTGTACATAGATTAAAAACTGACAGAACTAAAAGAAATAGATAAATCTATGATATTTGTTGAATTATTTCATCTTTGCTTTCTAAGTATTTAATTGAATAATTACAGAAATAATCACTAAGAAACCTCTACAAGGCTCTTAACCAAAATTTCCTAATTGTTACTTGTTTTTATAGCTTTCAAACCATCAACGTAGAGTACCATTCTACCATCAACGTACAATACACATTATCTTCAAATGTGCGTGGAACATTAGCTAAAATAACCCATATGATAGGTCAAAAGACAAGTTTCCAAAGACTTAAAAGGCTTTAAATCATTAAGCATATATTATTCATCAAGAAAATTAAATTGGAAGAAATAGCAATATGATATCATAGAAAGTCTCAAATACTTAGATTCTGAACAAAATACTTCTAAATAGCCTATGTATCAAAGAGGAAATTGCAAGGGAAATTAGAAAGTACTTTGAACTTAATGATATTAAAAATGAGATATTAAAATTTGTGCATGTGAACCACAGTGCTTACAGAGAAATGTTAACCTTTAAATTATTATAGTAGAAAAGAAGAATGATCTAAAATATATGGACTGAATTTTCACATTAAGAAGTTAGAAGAAGAAGAACAAATTAAACTGATAGTAAAAGGAAGGAAAATAAACAAAATATTGGAAATTGATGAAAGAGAAAACAAATGGTCATGTGGGGGGGTAAACTCACAACTAATGGATGCAGAGCACACTGTATCAGGCAAAGGCACACTTGTAGCCCTGGCTTGGGCAAGGCAAAGGCATTATATGTAACAAAAATGTTTGTACCCCCATAATAGTCTGAAGTTTAAAAAAAGAAAAAAAGAAAGAGAAAACAGCAAATACAGAGAAATATCAACAAAACTAAAATCATTTTCTTTGAAAGGATGACTAAAACTCATAAAACTCTATCTACACTAGTGAAAGAATAAGTAGAAAAAAACTATAAATTACTAACAACAAGATTAAAAAATAGAATATCATTAGAAGGCTTATGGATATTGAAATGATAACATGGGACTATCATGAAAAAATATGTCTATTACTTTAATAACAGATAAAATGGACAGATTTTTAAAGAAAAAAATTAATAAAATTGACATAAGAAGAAATAGAAAACTTGCATTACCACATATGGATTAAATTATATGTAATTACAATTTAAAACATTCTCTCTCTCTTTCTCTCTCTTTTACACACACACACATACACATACACACAAACTCACACCCATATAAATATATTAAAAAGAAGAACAGAATCTCCAGGACCAGGTTCCTTTACTAGTGATTTCTATCGATTATTTAATAAAGACCTATTACAAGTCTTACGTAAACCTTTCAGAATGTGGGAATATTTCCAAATTTAGATAAATATATTATAGGAAAAATCACTAATACCAGTTATTAACACTGGTAACCCTTAACAAAATATTAATAAATTCAACTAGCATTGGACAACAACAAGGAAACTACATCACGACCAAGCTATTTTTATCCTGGAAATTAAGGTTATTTTGATATTTGAAAATCCATGAATATAATGCACTAAAGAATGAATGAACTTATATTTAAAATTATAGTGGACTTCCTACTCAGTATAATTAATGAGAAAAATAGATACAAGTATATAAAAATTAAAATTGTCTTTATTTTTAGATAATATGATTATGTACGTGGAAAATCCTAAAATTTACCAAAAAATTAAAATAAGGAATAAGTGAAATTAACAAGTTCAAATAACACAAGGCCAGTATATAAAAATAAATTTTATTTCCAAGGAAAAACATTTTAAAATGAAAGAAATTTTAAAACCAGTATAAGACTATCAAGAAACATAAAATTCTCAGGTATAAATTTAACAAAATACATGCAAGAATTATACAAAGAAAACTATAAATTATTGCTGAAAGATATGAGATCCTTAATAATTGAAGTTATTGAATAATCAAAGTGATGTTTATGCATAGAAAGAATCAAAAATTTAAGGTATCAATACTTTATAAGTTGATCTATAGATATAAACAAATTCCCATCTGACTTTTATATAGAAATTGAAAAACTGATTTTTAAGTTTTATATGACAATGCTCACAATCTAGTCTAGCCAAACTAGTCTTGAAAAAGAAAATATATGCAGAGAACTTATACTTTCTGGTTTTAAAATTTAATATAAAGCTACAGTAATTAAGAAAGTGTGGTTTTGACATAGGATATATAGAGATCAATGAAATGGAATGAAGTGTCCAGACATAATCATGCATAGATGTGGTCTTGTGTTTCAACAAAAGAACCAAGGAAATTCAGCAGGGGAAAAAAATAATCCTTTCAACAAATGGTGCTAGAGCATTCTGGATATACCTCATTGAAAAAACCAGTAAAACTTTAACATTTATAAAAATTAACTCAAAAATGAATTATAGTTCAAAATATAAGAGCTAAAACTGTAACAATTCTAGACAAAAACATAATAGAAAATCTATGCAACTTTGGAGTAGAGAAGGATTCCTAGATAGGACACAGAAAGTATTAACCACAAAAGAAATAATGATTAATTGGACTTCTTCAAAATTAAAAACCTGTGTGTATCAAAAACACTATTATGAAAAAAGGAAGCCATAGAGTAGAAGAAAATATTCTCAATGCATATATTTGTTAAGAATGTATCCATAATACCTGTAAAAACTATTATACTTCAATAATAAGAAATCAAATAACGTTGTAACAATAATGGACAAAATATTTGGATTAATAATGTATAAAGAATGATATATGAATAGTCAATAAACATGTGAAAAGGTGGTTAATGTCATAGGTTGTTAGGGAAATATTAATTAAAAACACAATGTGGTACCGCTACCTATATACTAGAATGACTAAGCTTTAAAAGACTGACTATACAAATTGTTGGTTTGGTTGTAAAGCAAGTGACATTCTCATACTTTGCTGGTGGGACTGAAAAAAGGTAAAAGCACTGTTGAAAATTTGTGGTTTCTAATAATGTTACATATACTGTTACCACCATATAAGTACAAGCAATTCTTTTAGTAAATATTTGTCTCAGAGAAATGATAGCATATCTTCACAAAAAGACCTTGTAAACAAATGTTCATAGTTGATTTATTCAGAAAAATCCAAAATTGGACTGAGCCTAAATCTTCTTTCACCGATACTAGGGAGTATAATCATAGAATGGAATAAAGAAGAACAAAACAATAAAGAGGAAGAAACAACTAATAAATGCAAGAACATGGAAAATCTCAAAAATATTTAGCTCATTGCACAAATTCAGGCCTCAAGGACTATGCATGAGTCCTATTACATAAATTTCTCATAAGCAAAACTAATCTATAGTGAGAGAAGTAGTATGGTAGACTGGGATGCCAAGTGGCAGGGACTGACTGCAACTCATGAACAAGTGTTTAGGGGTTATGAAAATGTTCTACCTCTTAATTGGGATCGCAGTTACATAGGTTCATACACTGGTCAAAACTAAACCCAACTATTCACTTAAAAAATGGCTGCATTTTATGGTATGTAAATTGCATCCAGTAAATTTGAATAACAATACACAGAAAAATGATGATTACACTCATTTTTTAATCCAAAACTAAAATAGAACAGGTTGCAGTTACCTTGACATCACCATGTTTTCACGAAGGCTCAGAGAAGTATTGGTACCTCTGCCTCTCAAATCTAATGTATCCAATATGCTTTGACTTTTGGATCCTCTATCCTGATTTGATACTACCCTCAGAGCAATTTTTTATATGAATATTTTACATGATATATTGAATTGAAGGGCCTGAACCAAATGATTAATAAACTCTCAATGCCGGCAAAAGTGTTCTTGCATTGAACATGAGGCTTCACCAAGCCAATTCTGTGTTTCCAATAATATTAATAATTGCCATCTCTCTAGATAATCACTAGAAACCACTGTTCTGTGTTACCTATGGGATTTCTTCTGAGCTCTCTAGTATTCTGTGCAGCATCAGGGGGATGACAGACTTGTTTCTCTTCTTCAAGTCAATAAGTTGCAATGGGTTGATCCTACCCTACAATCAGCTGGCCTCTCTTACTACAGGTTTTCTGCTGAGAAAGCGGAATGTCTGGTGTTCTAATTTTTCTATTGCTGCTTTAACAAATTGCCACCAACTTAGCTTCTTAAAACAACACAAACTGATCATCTGACAGTTATGTAGGCCAGGAGTCCAGGTACAGCAAAGCACAAATAGTTTCTCTGCCTAGTATCTCACAGGGCAGAAATCAAGGTATCTGCAGTGCTGCATTCCTTTCTGGGGGCCCTAGGGAAGAATCCATTTCTAGGCTCTTTCAGGATGATGGCAGAATTTAGTTCAATGAGATCAGGGGACTAATAATTCCATTTCTGCTGGCTATCAGCTGGGGTTGTTCTCAGCTTCTAGAGAAGGTGGGTTATTCTCCAGTTTGTAGATCCGCTCAAAGTCAACAACGGCAAGTCATGTTCTTCTCATGCTTCAATTTGCTCTGACCTCACCTCTGTTTTATCTCTTCTGCCATAGCCTCTGACAGACTCTTCTGACATGTTTTGTTTTTAAGGGCTCATGTGAATACAATGGGCACACGCAGATAATCCAGGATAATCTCACTATTTTAAAGTTAGGTGACTAGTAACCTAACTTTCATGGCCGTATCTAGATTAGTGCTAGATTGAATAATCAGAGGACAGGAATCTTATAGAGGGGTCAACTTTAGAATTCTACCTATCGCATCTGGGTTCATAACTCTTTAAATCAGTTTCTTCAAGTATTCTCTGATCAATACTTATTGACTTTGTCAAAGTTATTTTTTTCTCATTGTATGCTATTTTGACTTCATTTTTTTCCTTAAGTATCTTTAGTAGACGGTAAATTTCTGACACAATATACAGATTTATTGCATGTGAATTCACAGTCTAATACCTTAGAGGCATATATAGGGAACAGAAATGGACTATATTATTCTTTCAATCTTGATCACTCTTCCCTTCCACAGGTTCATACCTTTACTTGTTTTCTTTTTTCTTTTTTAATTTCAAAATATTAAGGGGATACAAAAGTCTTGTTACATGGATAGCTTTTATAATTCATGAGTCAGAGGTATCAGTGTGCCCATCACCTGAATAGTGTTCACTGTACCTATTAGGTCAGTTTTTACCCTTCCTCTGCTCCCATGTCCCATTTTCTTGATTTCCAATGACTTCCTTCTCTCTGTGCCAATGTGCACCCATCAGTTAGTTGCAACTTACTAGAGAGTATATGTAGCATTTATTTTTCCATTCTTCCCATACTTCACTTAGGATAATGGTCTCCAGTTCCATCCAAATTGCTGCAAAATACATTAATACATTTCTTTTTGTGGCTGAGTAAGTACTCAATGGTATACATATACCAGATTTTGTTAATTCTCTCAGGAATTGATGGGCACTTAGGTTGATTCCACATCTTTGTGATTGTGAATTGTGCTGTAATAAAGATTTGAGTGCTAGCGTCTTTTTGATAAAATGACTTCTTTTCTTTTGAGTACATACCCAGTAGTGGAACTGCTGGATCAAAGCGTAGGTCTACTTTTAGATCTTACAAATCTCCATACTGTTTTTTATAGAAATTGTACTAACTTGCAGTCCCACCAACAGTGTATAAGTGTTAGCCCTTTATCAGATGTATAGCTTGCAAATATTTTCTCCCATTCTATAGGTTGTCTGCCCTGTTGATTATTTCCTTTGCTGTGCAAAAGCTTTTTAACTTAATTAAGTCCCATTTCTTTCTTTTTGCAGTTGCTGTAATTGCCTTTGGGGTCGCAGTCATAAATGCATTGCCTAAGCTGACTGGAAGTCATAGCCAGAGCAATCAGGCAAGAAAAAGAAATAAAGGGAATCCAAATCAGGAAAGAAGAGGTCAAACTACCTCTTTTCACTGACAATATGATCTTGTATCTAGAAAATCCCCAAACTCCACCAAAAGTCTCCTGGAAGTGATAAATAAATTCAGCGAAGTCTCAGGTTACAAAATCAGTGTACACAAATCAGTAGCATTTCTATATACTAATAACAGTGAAGCTGAGAGTCAAATCAAAGACAGTAACATTTACAGTAGCTACACAGAAAATAAAATACTTAGGAATATACTTAACCAAGGAGGTGAAATATCTCTACAAAGAAAACTATGAAACACTGAGGACAGAAATCACAGATAATACAAACAAATGGAGAAATATCTCTTGCTCATGGATTGGTAGAATCAACATTGTTAAAATGTCCATACTGCCCAAAGTGATTTACAGATTCAAAATACCAATGTCATATTTCACAGATCTAGAAAAAAAATTCTGTGCTCCATCTGGAACCAAAAAAGAGCTCAAATAGCCAAAGCAATCTTAAGCAAAAAGAACATATCTGAAAGCATAACATTATCAGACTTCAAACCACACCACAAGGCTATAGTAACCAAAACAGCATGATACTAGCATAAAAATAGAGACATAGACCAATGAAACAGAACAGAGAACCCACATATAAAACCAGGTACCTACAACTAACCAATTTTCCACAAAGCAGAAGACTACATACACTGGGGAAAAGAAGGCCTATTCAATAAATGGTGCTGGGAAAATGGGATAGCCACATGCAGAAGAATAAAACAGGACCCCTCTCTCTCACCACTTACAAAAATTAATTCCAGATGGATATAAGACTTAAATGTAAGGCATGAAGCCATAAAAATTCTAGGAGAAAATGTAAGAAAAACTCTTCTAGACTTTTTTTCTTTATGTCATAAAATTAACTCTGTGTATGAGAGAAAGAATTCAATAATTAAGTGCTTGTGTTTGAGGGAATTTTAATGCATGGGAGTTAGAGTCATGAGTAAGTTAAATTTGCTATTCTATCTTAAGATATTCTATGCCATTTTGCCACCTCTCCCCCAATCATCTTTTATTTACAGAAAAAATATGATTCCAGAGAATGTAGAAATGATGTCAAATTTAAAGTTACTAAGACAAAAGTTTACCAAGTATTATCTGAACACCACACAGATCCAAGGGAGAGATTTCTGTCTGCAAATGGTGACCCAGCTGGACTGAGTCGGGGCAGAGCTATTATGACAAATCTTTCCCCATATCACCCAGATGTCAAAATCACCTGACCAAATCCAACAGTGACAATCTCAAACTCTCTTATTGTTTTATGTACCTGTGTCCAAGTCCCATCATATTAACATTATAACTATTAATACATGGACAAGGAAAGAGAAAAATTGAAGAAGTAGATGCATACAAGTAAGAAAGAAAAGCCACTTTTCCGGGGCATCTCAGAGCAAATTAGTCTTCAACATTCCTAATCTAATTTCAGCAAAACCTAATGGTACAAATATTGCTTTTTATGTTGCTTTACGTACTGTTTCTCCTTGTCTACCCTGATGAAAATACTCTGCATGTAGCATGTTCAATATCATATCAATTATAACATACTCCATGAAGGTTTTCATGACTGATCTCGTTGGAACAGCTTTAACGGTTTGTTTGAATGACTAGATAAAAACATGAAATGCAAAGAAATCATTATTCATTTGCCATCTTTAAAGTAATTCAAAATTTGCTTATGATAAAATCTTACTAAAATTATTTCTCAATGTTTTCTAGTTATTTCACTAGATTGCATCTATATACATGAGTCCAGCATATGTATTTCCTTATATTAATATTATGAACTCTAAAAGCTTACAGACCCTCCTTGTATAGTGTCAGTGTCAAATATCGAATAGAGTTTCATGCCCAAAGATGTATTTCATAAAGTTATAAGTGATTTCTGATGAGCATGGCATTCAAAATCCTTAAACGAAGAAGAGTTTGGTATAATGAACTAATGACTTAAAATTTAAAGTTATATAATCCTAATCCTAATTATTCAATTACTCTTTGACCTTAAGAATGTGTTCCTTTTTATATCTGCAAAAATGGACATCATAGTAATTTTGCAAGGACTAGTTAATAAAATATTGATTATTTTCACTTTAACATATAATGCACAGCAGATACCTATGACCAATATATATGAGAGTATCAGAATGGAGTTTTTTTTTTGTCAGAACTGATAGGTTTGTCTTCTTAAAATGATCCTTAAATATTATTTGTTCATTCTAACATCAATTTTTCTAAACTAACAGAAAAAAATCAGAATTGAGCAAGATATGTATATGAAACAAAATTAGATGTCTGGAGTGAGGTTAGGTGAGTGTAAACTATCTGTATAATTTTCATTTAGACTTGAAATACTATTGTGCGTGTATTACCCCTTAAAAATAAAATGTAAATTAAACTTAATTCAGAACTCCCATTTCCTTCCAATGTTATTTCAATTGTTCTGAAGCTTATCTCAGTCAGAAACTGCATGTAGCCGAGAAACTGTGCTGTTCTAAAAAAGCCCTTTAGAATAAACCTGCTCCACAACTTGTAAAATATTATCATCCCTTTTTGCCATTTGGCTTGGGATTTTCCCATCATTTTGAATTGTCTTTCTTGCTTCCCAAGATCTCTCTGCTTCTGACAATAAAAATGGACGATCCCTTGGGTAAAATTCAGACAGACCACGTGGCTTGACAATTTGAACTTACTCTTTGCCTTTCAACTTCTCCTTCCACCTCTCTCTTTTTCCCAAACTCCCCAGGGATGCACAAATTTCACCTTCACTCTGTGAAGATGTGTTTGGGGAAAAGAGGAAAAAGTGCTTTTCACATACAGTTGAACATGACCAAATTATATCAGTGGAAGCTGATGAGAAATGTAAAAGAAAAAAAAAATGTTAAGAGATAAATCTTACTCTGCTTTATCTGGAAGAAATTTATATGGCTACTATATAAAACTTCTCACTATTTATCTAAGATTATTTTAGCAGCCTTAGAAATTAGTGTAGTTGTTGCAGAGGCTGAAAAATCACTGTGAGAGAAAATATTTCTCATCATCACTGTACTCGTATTCATTCCACTTTTCATTGGAAGCAAAACATAGTTGGAGTATCAGGTTCAATATTTCTTTCTAGCTCAAAAGAAGAGTTGGATATTATTTATCACATGAGGTAAATAATGGACTAATTCTCTAAGATCTAGCTTTGGACTTGAACCTAATACAGTGTCCATAAGGTAGAAAAGTATGATAAAAGTAAGTCACCATTATTTATCATCATCGTCGCCGTCATTAGGTAACCATTATTTAGTACATTCTCTACACCATGTGCTGTTTCCAGTGCTCTGCATTCATTAATTCATTTAAACTTTACAAAAGAGGCCTCTATGTGCTTCCCCACAGCACCATCCTTTGTCGTTTTATGGATTTACTTTATTATACAATACTTTCCCTAGACATTTTGACATAATGTATTTTTAAATTCTAGCTTAGACAATGTTTCTGAACTGAAAATTTTCATAAAACCTAAAAAAAAAAAAAAAAAAAAACTTCTGTTACTAAGTTTTCTAACAAACCTGTCCATGTTGATGGCACACTGACACTCCCAGCTCAAAATATTTCCCCCCTCATCTGTCTTTGTTGCCCTGATTACTTGACAACATGAATTCCTTCAGTCATTCCACATGCCTCTCTCTCTTTCACTCTTAACACTAATCATTCTTTAATCCAATTAATTCAAATTAATACCATTTCTTTTGCTTATCCTTGAGTTTCCATCCCCACAACAAATGTTTTAAGCAAATATTACCCTTATACACCCTAGGAACATTACTATCTAGCCATCAAGAGTACAAACACTGGATTCAAGCATACACGGGTCCAAATCCCATTTTCACTGCTTTCTAGCTGTGTGAACTTAGACAAGTTTCTTAACCTTTGCAACAGGAGTATAGATACCTTTATCAATCTGACAAGATAAAGGAAAAGCAAAAACAAAAAGAAAAGTTAAGAAAATAACTTGATAGTAAACAAATAACATCAAATGAGATGTTAAAAATAAGTTCAAATAAGTCAGAAAAAAAAAGAAACAAAGGATTAAATATTCTTACAAAAAGTCAGAGATTACAAGACTGAATTTTCAAATATTTCATTTGTATGTTACGTATAAGAGTAACACCTAGAACAAAATGCAACAGAAAAGGGATGTAAAAATTAAGATACACCATGAAATCTCAACCATAAGAATGCCAATATGTCAAACATAAATGGCATTATAGAATCATAAACCATAAATGGAACTTAGAGTTTGTCCCTCCTTCATTTTTATATCACTAGGGAATTTCTGTGGCAATTCATCTATACGTAATTGAAAATATTCTATATAAAACAGAGGAATCATTGGCTTATGTACTGGAAAGTTCAGTTATGGATTTGCTTGGCCATGGCTGTACTTAGAGGTTTAAATGTGGGGGTCATTTTCTCCATCTTTTGGCTCTACTACCCTTCCATGCTACTCTAATTCAGCAGACAGATTATCTCCACATGGCAGGAAAGATATCTACTGTGAGCCCGATTCACAACCTGCCAGTTTACCAATTCTAGCAGGTAAAAAGGGAAAGAGATTTCTCTCTTTCCATGCCCATATAGCTACCACGGGACAAACTCCTTTTGGACTTGCCAGAGGGATTATTTCTGACTAGGACACATGCCCAACTGGTTGACCATAAGTGACATGAGGCACTGTGATTGACAAAACTACTTGGATTATATTAATACACAAGTGTAGAATGGAGCAGCGCTCCAAAAGCAATGAGTACTGAGCAAAAACAAACAAACAAGCAAACAAAAAAAGTACACTATATCTCTTTTTATTAACTATTGGTTATGGCAAGCAATAAGTGCCAAGACCACAGTGTGAGCCAGGGAAAAACATCCAATAAGGTCTATTTTAAAACGTGCCATAGGGCTGCGGGACAAAATAATACCCCTGTGGCTTACATAGTTTCAACCCAATTCACTATGACTTATTTAGATGTAAAATGTTGATTTATTTAGTTTACAATCTCTGTGAGAATTTTTTTTAGGATGCTGTAACAACAATAGGGAACTGACTTCTCTAGTTTATGGCTATCTTCTCCTTAGATTAATGACTGAAACATATTTAGTTGAAAATACAGACAGAGTACAAATTAATACAATTTTAAATTATTCTTTCTGGCTGTAGGCATTCACCAGTATCACAGTATAAATCTTAATACAGTGTAATAAAAAATTTAAAAGATTTTTAAGTGATTTGGTGTAGCTTTGTGCTTTGCTTTCTTTCTTTTGGGTGTTTCCCCCACACATCACAGAGTTTTAGGGACAAATGAAATTAGCCTTCAATGCCTTAGGTTTCAGTGATCAGATTACTGGGTATTTACTGATGCTGCATTTTTACTGACTTGGATAAAGCCTTCAGGCAAAGGTCAGAAACCCCTGTAACTAAAGGATACTTATAAATTCCAGTGAAAGATAGCAGTGTTAAGGGAAAGAAAAGTCAACAAAAGGGGAAAATTGAAAGCATATAGAATGGAACATAAAGTTTATAATAGTTACCTTCCCTAAATGAATCAAAAGCTTTTCTGGACAAAAGAATATTGTAAATACTTTAAGATTCTAACAGCATATTAACATCCTTAGTAGAAGATGTTTTAATTCCTCTTAAACATATTCATTCAATTGCTATGCTACATTCTTCTATTTTTATTTTTAAGCAGTTTACATAAGTACTAGAAACTTCAAATAAAGTGGAAATTCAATGGTACTAACTTCTAAATGATTTTTATCTGAGACTTTCCATTCATTGTAATTAGTCCTAAGGCACAGATACCGATCATAATGACCTTTGTCATTGAAGTAATGATTAATGGTTTCCAATCTACCTTCTTAAGAACTCTGAAGTCTAGTGAGAGGAACATAGGAATTCTGTCACGCACACGTTTCATGATAAAACATCTTTGAGAAGTGGCACAATATAAAGAAATCACAATTTGTACTAACTAAGCAACAACCATAAAAATTCCCATAGTAAAGGAATTGGTAAGTTGATATCACACTGACAAAAATATAATAATACAGTAAGAGGAACTTCTGTTTCTGTCCAAGACTGAAGAACTGATAGAGGATTAGCCCTCATTCCATTATCATAAAACAAAACAAAAACCTAGGAAATTAGACAAACAATACATTAAGAAAATCTTCTCAGATTTTGGACAACAGACAAAACAGAGCTAGTATCCCTGAGAGAAGGAAAACAAAAAAAGTACATCTTATAATTGCCAGTCTTTCTAGCTAGAGGCACTTTGCAGACCAAAGTGCAGGGAAAGGGAATACAAGCAGAACAAGAAAGTCTTCCTGAGATAAGGAAGACTGAGGTGACTTGAGTTTATAGGTCAAATTACCACAGAGAAGACAGCTACAAAGAGGAAGATATATCCAGAAATTTTAAAAGAGGCTTAATTAAAGCTCCAGCTAAATATTAAGGTGAATATGCAAAGGGTGACACTCTATGAAGTCATACAAAGAAACCTTGGAGTAAAGACCTACAAGGGAACTATAAACTGAACTAATGCCTGAGCTTGCAAGCTCACACCCACTGAGACATGTCTGAGATCCCACAGTCTCAAAGACACATCACTGAATGTCCAAAAATTTCCGTGGCTACTTCACAAATGCCATACCTTAGACTAAGGACTAAACTAAGAGAAGATACAAGACTGCTCTACATGGATACTAACAAAGTGTAAAAACAAGCTTTAAAAAAATTAAGGTGATTGGCAAGTAAATTAATGATCTGCAGAACAAACCCAAATACTAAAGGAAGACAGTACAAGTCATACATTCAATGATGATCAAAATGTCCAGCAGCCAATCAGTAATTACTACATAGGTAAAAATGCTAAAAAAAATGTGACATATAATCAGGAGAAAAATGAGCTAATAGAAACAGAATCAGAAATTATAGAGATGACTGAATTAGCAGACAAGGACTAAATAAATAAATATATACAAGTATTTAAACAAAAGCACAACATGGTAATGAGAGAAATGGCAACTTAAAGAGTCAAATGGAACTCATAAATCTGATGGTATATCCGACATGGATGGATTTAATAGATTAGTTTTTCTCAAAGAAGACATAATTAAACTTGAAAATATGGCAATAGGAATCATGCAATGCAAAGCATAAGAAGAAAAAATTAAAGACTGGAAAAAAATTAACAGAGTTTTGATGATTTTTGTACAATAGTAAGTGGGCTAACATATATATTATTAGAGTATCCTAAAGATGAGGAAAAGCAGATAAATATTTGAGAACATAATAGCTGAAAATTGTCTAAATTTGATTTTTAAAAATCAATCCAGAAATCCAAGAAGCTTAATGAACCTCAAACAGTATTACACCAAGGCACATCATAATCAAATTGTTGAAAACTATTGACAAAGGAAAAAAACAAATCTTAAAAGTAGCCAAAAAAAAAAAAAGACACATTACATATACGGGAAAAAATTAAAATGGCCACTGAATACTCATCAGACAGAATTCAGCCAGAGACAATAAAAGGAATTTTCAATTTGTTGTAAAATACTCATACTAGAATTTTATACACAATGAATATATTTTTCAAAAATTATGACAAAACAATGCCATTTAAAGACAGACAAATGTTAAAAGTATACAGCAATAGTCATCCTGTACTACATGAAGTTCTTTGGGATAAAAAGAAAATTTTATGAGACACAAACCAGTAAAAGTTATATTTATCCATGTTACATACAAATATAAAATATTTTCATGTTTTTTAAATTTTCTAAAAAAATTGACTATTTTGATCAAAAGCAATACCAATATTTTGAGTGGTATATATTATATGTAAAAGTAAAATTATGATGGTAATAACACAAAGGACAAGGAAAGTAAAAATACATTGGCGTATAAGCAAATAGTGTAATACTATTTGAAAGTATATTATAGCAAGTTCAAAATACATATTTTAAACAATGAAACAACTAACATTATAAAACCATGTGATGTAACAAGAGCATCAATAGGCAAGATAAAATGGAATACTAAGGGTATCAAGTAATCCTAAAGGTAAAAGGAAAGATAAAAAGCAGGAATAAAATAGATGGTACAAAGAGAAAAGAAATAGCAAACTATAGACTGAAACACAATCTCAATAATTTCATTAAATGTAGATGTACTAAACAGATAAGACAAAAGGGAAAAATTTTCAGATTGCATAAAAAACAAGATCCAATTATATGTTATTCACAAAAAAACACATTTTAAATATAAAAACACATTTAGGAATGAGAAGGAGCAGCCTGACACATGCAACAGCTTGGATGAGGCAGGGATACATATTTTTAATGAAAATATCCAGGCCTCAATTGAGTGAATACTGTATATTTTCATTGAAATTAAGTTCTAGAATAGGCAAACCAATCAGATTATTAATTGGCTGTGTCAGACATGAAGAATGCAATTTACTGTAAAAGAGCAGGAGGGAACATTTTAGCATGATGGAAATGTTCTATAAGTCATTTACAGTGGTGATTACAGTGGGATATATAAACACATCAGTGTACACTTAAAATTGGTGTGTTTTATTTTATACAAACTACACCTCAGTGAAGTTCATGAGTAAGAAAACAACAACTGGAGAAACTGGTGTGGAGCAGGAGATCAATTTAAATATTGAATTTTCTCTTCCAATCTATCAAGAAAGTCAAGTTGGAAACCAAAGTGTTTCCATAGTCATTTGTGGCAATTGACTTAACATCCAATTTCTTGTAGTCTGAGATAATGAGAGTTTGAAATTATTTTAATGGTACTAGAACTAATAGTTTACATTCCAGAGCCCAGGAAATGTCTACTAGTCACATCTATGTTCTATTTAGTCTATATTATTGATAATATATAGTTTCACTTCCAAATGATAGCTAGTATACATATTGCTGCATGGTTGTCTGATTTTTCTGAAGCACTGCCTTTCAGAACTCATGAAACATGTTGATTTATATGATGAATATTTGTTTACACCAAAGCAAAATGTTCAGTTGACTTCATGTTAATGAGGGCCAAAGGACTTTAAGTAAGAGAAGTGATTTAAATGTGTAAAAACTATGATTGCTAAACTTCCAAGGTCCTCTGCCATGAAATCTGCTATTTAAAACACCAAATAAAATGTCATTTTCTTTAGTCTCTCATTTAAAGTCATAAAATTTAACTAAGAATAAATTATCTTATTTATACCACCACATATTTCACCTGATAGGGAGGAGAAGAGTTAAAACTTATAAACCTGATCTAAGACAGCTGATTTTCTTCCACACAGAATCCGTTTTAGAAGTTAGAAAGTAACATCATAAAATAGAAGAGATAATCAACTTTTTGTAGGATATTTTAAATCTTATTATAAAAATGAAAATTATTAACAAGTGGAAAAGAAATAATGTAACACCTATGAATTAGGAAAGGATCTTGGAGAAAATCCACAATGAAACCAAAAGACTACTAAGGAGTACAAGTAAGTATAAATAGAAAAAGGTACCAAAGAAGTTAGAATGTAATATTTTATTTTAAAGTTCAGATTGAATTAACAGCAAATCCTGCACAGATTCTTAAAAGAAAACCTATGAGCATGGCAAATATGAAATACGATGACAGAATTGTCTGAGTATTAGGTATGAAGAAAAACAGATCCTTAGTTTTTAATGTATTAATTCACATATTGGTAATTAAATATTTCACAATTAGATTCAGTGGACACCTCACAAAAAATCTTTATATAACCTAGCTCAAGGTTTGTAAATTATGCATCCATGGACTCAACATTTCTTTTTGTAAATAAAGTTTTCTGGGTAAACACCTATGCCCGTTCATTTATGTATGATCTGTGGCTGTTCTGGCACTATAAGAACAAAGCTGGTGTAGTTACAGCAGAGATATGGCCTGTGAAACCTAAAATATTTATTATCTGTTTCTTTAAAGAAAAATTTTGCTAACCCATGATACAGAAAACAAAAAATAATCTAAAAAGAAATTTTTTTCAACAGTGTTAATATTAGATAGCTGCATTAAAGAGTTGTGGCTGCTTTTTGTGGTAGAATCAACTCTTATTTAATTTCTTGTGTTGGTGAAAGAAACAATGAGCAAGGCTACTAAGAGATATTCTTTATTGTAGGAGGGTGGAAGAGAGAGAGACAGAGATAAGGAAAGAGAGCCACAGAGAGAGAATTGTTATTACTGGCATGAAACATCAACAAAGTAGTTTTGTACACACTTATTAATCCATGAAATTTGGAGACAGAGTTGTATATTTCTAGAATATTCTTTGATTGTTGGTTTTTCTTTTTTTTTTTTTAATTGAAGATCCTTTGACTAATGAAGTTTCTGGTCCCTTTCCCTAAGAAAATGCATGTAATTGTGTACCAAATTTGTTTTCTATTTGATTCAGGGTATGAACCCTATAATGTTCATTCATGAACATTTGTGTTGATTCCATATCAAGAATTTTCACTCTAGATTAAGACATATTTTTAATTTAGTTCATCATAGGCTGAAATATTTTATATTTTAGTCTTGATTCCTTTTTATCTTCTGTTTTGCACATTATAAAGATATAAGCAACATATTTGAAAGCCATAAGAAGCTACTAAATTAAATTAAAAGAAAAGGTAATAAATAGATTTTTAACATAATTAATATTAGTATATTTTAAATAGCCAAATACCAATTATCCTAAGTAATTACTTTTAGATAATTAACTAAATATTTCTTTTAAAACTAAAATAAAACTCTTGGACTATGTTCATCTTTGAACTGGAAAAGAATCTTTGTCTTTAATACAGACCTTTGATTTTTAATCCAAAATTTCTCCAAGGATGGTGTATTAGTCAATTTCCCCAAGAGAAACAGAACAAATAGGGGTGTGTTGGGGGTGAGATCTATATTTATGCCTATATCATCTCTGTCTCTATCTCTATCTCTATTTATCTATATCTAATTTATAGACAGAGAGAGCAGTATTTATTTTAAGAAAATGATTCTTACAATTGTGGGGGCTGGCAACTACATTATCTGCAGGGTAGAGACCCAGGAAGCGCTGATATTGCAGATGAGTTCAAAGGCAGTCTGATGGCAGAATTCCTTCTTCCTTAGGAGACATCAGTCATTCTTTTATTAAGGCCTTCAACTGAGCAAATGAGTCCCTCCATTCTAACTTCCAGTATTAATACTATCTCCACCCTGCGGTGGGGGTGGTAGACAAGGGTTATTAACTCACTATATGGCTTTAAAAAGTCATAATTAAATTTAATGTAACCCATATGTGACGAGTATTTGTTGACTTCCTAAGGAGCTTCATCCTTTATGCTGTTGAAGCCAGAAGCATTACAGCTGCAATTTCAAAGTCAACCTGTGCCTAGATAGATATTGATCTAAATCAGTTTAGTCTGATAATATTATCTCTCTTGTGAGATGGTTTAACTTTTTGCCATAACAGATTTACTCCAACCTGGAAAGCATCCAGTGCTCAGATGGCTAAAGGGAAAAAATACTGAACAAACTGCTTGTACCTACAGGCTACACCTACACATTAAACTCACTGCACAGTCAGCTTGGGTGAAATTAGAGAGAAGACTGCCCAAGCATGTCAAATGTTTAAGCTGTAAGACCCAGGGAGGAATGAAACAAAAGAGGAAGGAATCCAGGGGTGCTTTAGCATAATCAAGCTGGCTCATGCCCCTGAAGGCACAGCTGGGATTGAGAGCTCACTGCTGTGAGGAAACTTGTAATTGTATTCCCGTCCCACCATCACCAGTGGACGGGTAGGGCATCCGTGTGTGTGTGTGTGTGTGTGTGTGTGTGTGTGTGTGTGTGTGTGTGAAATTTCCCTGATAAGAAAGCAAAGAGAGGAAAAAAAATCAATACCAGAGAAAGTAATATGTTTCTCATTCCTTTTTAATAAATGTGTAGTATCTTAAACATCTCTCAGCTCCCCACCCCTTCAATTTCACTTTTGACAACTTGCTAAATAAGACTGAGTGGTGCCCAGCATTTTAACACCTTTTTAGTCAATGTGAAATTCTATCACAGTATTCCAAAAGTGCACTGGAATGTAGTAATACTATACTTGAAGTATAAGATTTTTCATGCAATAAACACACAGAGAATGAAATTTTTTTAATTTACGTTTAGTGTCTTTAGTGCCAGGAAGAGATGCCATCTGGCCGTACAAACACTGGATTTAAGCCCAGGTATTAAAAGGCAACATCCTACTTTGTTTCCGTAGATTCCCATGCCCCCATTTTAATGGCTTTTCAATCCATCTCAATTTGGTGATTTAGCCATTTTGTAAAACTGATGGACAGCAAAGTCAGGCTCATGAGAGAAGACATTGATGGTACTTTTTGGAAATAAAACCCATCCATAGAATCTAACACCCATTAAGTGACACATCACATATCTATCTACCAGATACATTTATGTCTATTGCAGAGATAGGAGTTAGAATTGGAGGTGGAGAGAGCATAAAGTAACACACTTCAATAGAAGGGAAATAAAAATTATCTGAACTTCTTTCCAAAATAAAAAGGAAAAAATGTACAGATGCAAACAAGATGCACATGAAATATTCCTGCAGAACATCACCACGTTATTTGGCCTATTCTAACCCAATTTATAACCAAACAGTAAGTGCTTTCTAATATTTGCGACAGATGGCTATCTAAACTACAAAAGTCAATTATGTTATATATTAATTATTGTAAAAATTGTATGACTAAATGAGTGCTTTTCTATCATTTTCCAGTAGAATTCACAGACATTCCCTACTTCCATAGACATATTCATACTTTGACCCTTAGCCCCAAGTCAGATCTGATTACTAAGAGATTTATATAATTTGTACTATAGTAGGAGTTATTTTTCTCCCTTGCAATTTGCAGAGGTGCCCATGACATTCTGAATGAAAACCTTTGTTCTAGAGAGGTAGACACAAGTAATTACATTTGTTTGTATAAGAATGCTGCATCTCTAGAAGTGGATTTCATTCTAGACGTTTTAGTATCACTAGGCAGATATGAATTTAAAATCTGACTCTAGGTTAAGTAGCTAGAAGGAGTTGGGCATTTTATTTAAGTTTTCAACATTCCAGTTTGCACATTGATACCTACTACCTACTTCATAGAGTTATGAATGATTGAAAACATGCATACCAATCATGAAAAGCATAATTGCTGGCACACAATGAGAATTTAGTTGATACAAGCCATTTTTATTTACTGCCACTATGGAACTATTATAATTATCTGAGATACCTATTCATTTAATAAATATTTAATTTGTTTATTTACCCCCTATTGTATAATCTGCTTAATATCTATAAAATACCTAGGACCTGGTAGACACACCAATATATAAAATATATTATGTACTAATATAGAAATACATGTAACTTCTCAAGTCTCTCCCTCTTTAAAAACTAGAATCTCACAAAATTCTTCTTAGAAGTTGTAAATTAGATTAAATGAACTAACACTTGAATCATTTCAAACCCTTATGCATATTTAAAACCAATGAACCAGTTACTTATTGTATTGCAGCCAAATTTACTAAGATTTATTTTCAAATGATTGATTTATTGTTTAAATATTTTAATTAAAATAATTAGGGAAGGATTTAGTTAAAATAGAAATCTTTCATATGCATTCAGATGCCCAGCCCAAAGCAGTAGAGCCTATAGATTATGCACACTGATTTTGATATAAGACAGACCTGCTTCGAATCACAACTCCATCAGTTACAAACTGGTGGTTTGGGAAAAAAAATATTTTATCTACATTGGTTTCCTCTTTTGTAAAATAGGGATAATATGGGGTTTCTGTGAGGATTTCTTGGTGTATCTCCACTCATATTAAGTGTTCAATAAATATTATTGATTGTTGTTGCTATTGTTATGTGTGTGATACATCAATCTACCTAAAGTTATATGAAAATAGAGAAGTGACATACAAAAGTTTGATGTCATGAATATGTCAAAATTATATTTAAAATTACTTTTAAATTAACTGAAATATGTCCTGTCTGTATACAATCATCCCTTGGTATCTGCAGGGGATTGGTTCCAGGATGCCTGCAGACACCAAAATTTGCAGATGCTCAAGTTCCATATATAAAATGTCATAGTATTTACATATAATCTATGCATATCGTTCCTTATACTTTAAATCATCTCTAGATTACTTATAATTCCTAATACAATGTAAATGCTCTATAAATCGTTATACTGTATTTTTATTTGTATGTATTTTTTATTGTATTGTTATTTTTTATTTTTATTTTTTCCAAATATTTTTGATTTATGGTTGGTTGAATCTGTGGATGTGGAACCTACAGATACAAATGGCCTTTACTCAGAAATATATTATAATTATGATTTCTTCTAATTTTCACAGTATACTTTAAACGTACCATTACATCTACTTTTTGATATATAAAGTTAACTATGACTTCGGACAGTTATTTCCTTGATTTGACAAGTTCAGTATTAATAGAATGTCTGATTAGGTTTAAAGCCATCTCTTTGGGTAGGTTTTCCCTGAGCATTATATTAAAAATAATTTATTTTCCACTTCTTTAGACTCTCTTTTAGTATTTATTGGCTTATGATATACAACTATTTTTCTAATTGTCTACTCCAACAGATTATACATTGTGTAAAGAAAAGAACATGTTTTGTTCTCTGATATTTTCACATAAATTAGAAAGTTACCTGGCACTCAATATATCAAATAATTATTTGTAGAATGAATAAATGAATAAAGGGGTAATCATATATAATAGACATAGCTAATAGAAAAAGAGCTAAAGAAAGAAGATTTTTATCTATACAAATTGTTTCTACATTATGCTGCTACCTTGACTTTTGAGAAGTAGATACATATTTTCTTTCAATGAAGCTTTAAAAAATATTTGTCAAATTTTGTTATAAAATATTTCACATGCATTTTAAAAAGAGAAAAATATACGTAATGCTATACCACCACCTAGGGATAATGATACTTAAGAACATTTATTGTTCTCTTGCTTAGTGCCTGGTCCTGTGCTAAGCATATCACGTAGCTAATCTACTTCATACTGCATAAAACTATAAGGCACAGACTGTTATTATCATTTTTAATATCATGTTTTAAATCACCATTAATGATAAAACTGGAATACAAATAAGTAAGTAACTTTTCAAAGATATATAAAGTGGTAAGGCCAAATTCCAAGCCCAGAATGTTTACAAACATTAGCCTTTAACTCTGTATGACACTGTTAAAATATGGGATTTGTCTATTTTATACACAAGAGTTTTATGCAGCTGATTTCAGGTACTATGTATTTCCCTATACTGGTTTTATAACAATAATTCTGAACATTCCCTTATGTATTACATATTCTTCAAAATTACCTTTTTAAGTTGATAAATAATTTATTTAACAATTCCCCTTTTTGTTGGACACTTAGATTATTTCCTCTCTTAATATATTGTAGTGAGACACTAGTTAGTTTATCATGCTGGTAAGATTGAAGCAAAACTTTAGTATAATAGAAATGTAGGAATATTTTAAAAATCTTGATTGTTGTTGCCAATTTTTTTTCAAATGTATAAATTTTACTCTTGGAACTGTTGTTTAAAGTACTTATTTTATAGGCTACTGACAGTCATTTTGCCTTAACATTTTCTTTAAATCCCAGCTTTGAACGTGAAAAATAATGTCTCAATATTTTATCTCTTATGTTTAAAATGATTTTTACATCTTCATTGTTTTTACATCTTTATTCTTTTGTGAATTGCCTGTTTAAGTCCTTTCCCCACAATTTTCTTTTCAAAGTTATTGTTTTCAATTTTATTTATAGCTTTAATATTTTTCAATCATATGGAATAAAAAATGTAACTCCAGCCTAATTGTGGCTTTTAATTTTATTATATTTGCTTCATATATAGAAGATTTAGCTTTCATGCTATTACATTTATCCTTTTTTCCTATGCTTCTTCTTACATTAGTTCAATACTTAAAAATACTTCTCTAGAAAAATATCTATATTTTTATTATGTCTAATATATTTGATTATTCAAATAATACAATCTATTTTAGTATAAATGTAAAATTATTGTCACTAATTAGCCAATTGTTACATCATCATGTATTGACATATTTCCATTTTCCAATAATTTTTATGATACCATATTTATTTGGATAATTGTATATGTGTGGTTTTCTGCTTCTGGACTGCCTGTTTTATTTTTTTGATCTTTATGTCAATGCTTTATAAATAGTACCTTCTTATTACTACAGTTTGGCATGATCTACTATCTAGTAGAGAATGTCTTTTATTCTTACTTTCTTTTTCCAGAATACTAATGGCTAGCCTCATTAAGTTAATATTCCATATGTGCTCTGGAATTATTTTGCTAAGGTCCAAATATCTCTACTAGAGTTTTAATTAGAATTTTATTCGATATATACTTTAGGGAAGAAGACTTGACACTTCTGAAATATTCAGAATTCTTTTGTGTCTTTTGGTCAGATTATATAGTTTTATTCATATTGCTTTTGATCATGTTTTGCAAGATTGGTTCTATGTGTGTTGTGCTGAAATATATTTTTAAGACATAAGTTGGAACCAAACATAAGCAGTGGTAAAACCTACATGGTTTCATAACCATGAAAGTGATGCCACCTAGAATTAAGTTAAATGTCAATTTATCTGTGTGGTAAATCACACATAATCACCTTAGTCTCCTGCTAAGCCCCACCTATTCCGCCCCCCCACACACATTCATTGGTTTGAACCAAAATTTATGAAACACAAATCATTTTAGTTTCATCGCCATTTCAAATCCCCCTGGAAACAGAAAGAGTATCAATTTTAAACAATAATTCGCAGGTGTGAGTTTTGTCATGCCAAGGTGTAGTGTGGTCTTCAAAAAGTGATTTGAATCCTAGCCTTGTATTTCCAAGGATGTCCTTGAGCAAATTATTTAATATTTGTAACTCAATTTTACTCATCAGTAAAAGTGACAAAATAATAAAACTTCACTAAGGATTGTGGTAAGGATTAAGGAGGTAATACTTATTTTAAAAAGTCTGGAGTGTAGTAAATGTTTGAGGGAGGTTGGATATCATTACATAAATGTGGGTATTTACAGGAGCAGAAAGGGACACAAAGAGTATGATACCTTTCTTTTAAATCAAAATTCTGATGGCTGGGCTAAGTAAACATGCAGATCGCTGTCAAAAAAAGATACCCAATATAAAGCCTCAATTTGCAAAGAGCATTCCAATTCTTAATGAGCTCTTTGAAGACCATAGGACATAGTTCTACTAACATGAAAAGAGAACATAGAGATTTTTGCACTGAGAGCATCTCCTCCTATTTGATTAACTGTTGGTTTTAAGGCAGTGAGAACCTTTGACCATCAAAGAAACACAGGCATGGAAAAACTCATGGACATGAGAAGGTTATAACTCAAAATAGCCATATAGTTTTTCTAGCTCCTTGTCTAATTTTATGGATGAGGAGTGAAATCTTGGAATAGAATTCTCTAAAGTTTTTGGATATGTATCATAATTGGAAAAAGAATTAAATTTAAATTTAAAAACCAAGCATATGCCTGTTATATATATTCATATGCTTGCAAGCTGTGTATATGCTAATGTACTAATAAAATATACACATTGCAAAGCATAAACATAAATACAGTTTAAAAAGTCATTAAAATAAACAATATTTTTAGTAGACTTTCAAATCATAATGCTTCTTGGTATTGTTAGTTAATAACTCATAGTAAAACATGTTCTTAGAGTGAGATTCACTGTTACTGAGAGGGGATTCAAATGCATATTTCAAATAGATTCTCTGATATTTGTAAAAGAATCCATTCAAGATTTTGCAAGTTTGATTAAATCACCATTTTTTCTTCTACAGGCATGTCAGTTCTGCTAATTTTTTTTATTGTTCTTTTGTGTTTTCATATTTAGTATTATTTCTATGCTGTCTTGGTTAGGATTTTCCCTATGCATGTTTTTGTGTGTGTGATATTTTATTAGTTAAAAGTAGGTACTATAACCCACAAATTTAAATTGGCAGAAACAGGTTGTGGTCAGTTGAAATATGCCAAAGATGAACGGAAGAATGAAGGCCTCTGATAACCTCTGCCCCCGAATGTGTGATATACCCCCTCTTCCCTCGCAAACGCTACAGTGTGTCTCACATGCTAGCCAAGTGAGGTTGCCAGTGCCAGTCTTCATGTTAAATATTAGAAATGTTAAATGTTTTTCTTATTTAATCAGTTAAAAATCGATTTTAGCTAATAAGAGAAGTTTTCCTATTTCTTAGCGAAATCCTAATAAATCGGTGCATAACCCACAATTCTAAAAAAAAAATTGTCTATTCATATTAGGCTATTCCAAATAATATTAAAGTTTTTAACTCTTATCATTTGCATTAAGATTTAGAAATTAAGAAATTCCAGTTACTGCTGACATACCTCCACTGGAGGACTCTGTGTGTCTGACTAGCATAGGAAACGTGGCAGGTGGGTGTAGAGATGCTACATTCTGCCCCCTTTTCCAGAAGCTTTTCTCACCTCCAAATCTTTTTCTATATTAAAACATATTCAAACATAATTAGTGTAACATTAACATGGAGGAAATTTTGTAATTGCCAGTTGTTCTGTAGCCATGGTTACATCAAAGATTTATAGCAAGTAACTCCCGGCTGGGCACGAACAAGCAGTTAGCAGGAACAGCAGTAAGAAAATGTTTGTGTGCATGTGCAGGTGTGCTGACGTGAATGTTTGCCAAAAAAAAAAGAAAGAAAGAAAGAAAGAAAGAAAGAAAAGAAAAAAAAAGAAAGAGAGACTATTCGGTGACATTTAAGGCGCTAATATCTAGAAGTCAACCTTTAATTTGACAGCTTTTAGTGCTAGTTAATTTCATTCATCCAGGCTAGGTGTAGGAAATTTGCAGCACCTTTAAATTATCACGTTTTTCCACACTGCCTCAGGCCTATGTGGAATACCTGAACCATACTTTTTTTTTTTTTTTTTTTACCTTTTTTTTTTTCAGGTCAGTTGAAGTAAAACTTTCATTCCCTTTCTCAGACAATTAATCTTTAGCTAATTGAAGCAGGGATGCTGCAGGATGGGTTTCAGTGGGGCCTGTAAATCTCATTTAGCAAAGTGAATTCAAGGCACATGCTGCACCTAATGATGTGACAGGTGGACTGCACCGCAAGACAGCAGCCTCGGAAAAGTTGATTCTCATTAGACCCGCAGAGTCCTGCAGTCAGTTTTCTGATGGCTGAAGAACACTAATCGCATCTGTTTGCTACTGGGGTGGGGTGGAGGGAAGCAGGGAAGTTGGAGGGAGGATTGTGAAAGGAAGAAAAGAAGAGGCAGGGGCAAAAATTCTCTTCTCTTCTTTCAGGAGTTAATATCCTTGACTCCTGCCCAAACACCCAGCAGGTCTACCTCCCACCAAGCGATCAGCCTCCGTTCTGCTGACTCCAACAGGGTGCACCCTTTTTCTAATTAACTAAAATGGCTACAGAAAGCAAAGGAGGCCTTGTGTTGGGTGAACCAATTATTTTGAAGGGTATTAAGTCATCAGATTTACTTTTATCTTGATTGCATTGTGGAAATCGTGCATAATTAATGGTGGGAGCTTATTAGGAAAATGATTAGGCAAATTACACAGGTGTCGGATGCATTTTTTATGATAAATTTGCTAGAACAATCCTGCAATTCCATCTGTTCAGCTCACATCAGAATGTCACTCTGAAGAAATTAATGGTGCAGAGTTATACAAAGTTACTAGAGGCTTTGGTTGCAGATTTAGGTAAGCTATGTATAAATGTATAAAATATATATATAATTACATAGCAATTTACTAATAAGTATTTGATGTTACAGTTCAATAAATTTCTCTTTTAATCTTGAAAGTAAATGATAGTCAGCGGGAAACAAAGAAGTACAGCAAATGTAAACCTCATCTCATCAGTTTGATGTGTATGTAAATAAAAATAATCACAAGCTTTAATAACTCTTTGCTTTGTATGATGACTGCAGATGAGCTATCAGCTCACTAGTATAAATACTTGTGTTTTGTTTCAATATAACCAATCTTAGCTGCAGCCATTCTCGTTTTTAGTTTCCTTTCAGTTTTAAATGTAATCACCTTAGCAGTCACACTTTATCAGAAGCCCTTGTATAAGTGCTATACCTAGCATATCCATATAAACTAATCATTTACTATCTAGAGAGCTGACTTTCTACTTGAATGCTATAAGAAAGTTAAGGAGGAGAATTGAAATTATAGAAGCTTCCATTCTACCTGATCGTTTATCCACTGGGATCAATCATGCCCATTCTGGTCTATTTACATATGATCAAGTAATGTCATCTGTTAAGATTCTCAGCCATATCACTCTGAATGCACCATATCTTGTCTCCTCAAACTTTCTGATACCACAAACTGCTGTAAATTTCTGATCTGAAATATCAGAGCGATATTACTTCAGAGTATTTATTGCAAAAATGTCAGACCTAGTTCTCTTGTCCTATCATAAAAATGCAGTTAATTCTTAAGTAGCAATCAAAAAAATATATATACATCAAAGCCATCAGAAAATGTTTACATTTTAAATAATTAGTAGTACTGCTCTAAAATTGCTAATCACTCTTGTTGTTACATAACATCATGAAAAGAATTATTATCTTCTTATGGTCTTTGGGCTGTTCAATCCCAAAGCAAGTCAGAAGAACAATTAGACATTGACATTGTGGATTGCCCAGCAGTGGCATTCACCAAATCAGCACTTTTGAACTACAAAGAGAAGATACGATGGTGATCCAGGCTAATAGGAGGATCCAGTTTCCATATTCTATATGTATTTTTATTTAAGCTATGTATTCTGAACCACCTGGTGCACAGTCATCTTATTTTCCTGCAAAACACTCAAACACAACAAAATAAAAACTGAACTCATCATTATTACTTTCAGAATAATTCTGCACTTCTATACATCGAGTTTTAAAAAATGCCATTATATCCCCCACCTTTAACCAGGCTTCAAATTTGAAAATCATTTTTTTCTTTAGTCTTAAATCTAATGTCCAGTTTCCCACAAAGTCCTGTCATTTCTACCGCTAGAATATTTGTCCCTATCCTCACCAATACTACCTCAGTTCAAAATCCATTGTTTTTTCTCTTGTATTAATTTGAAACCCTCCAAACTTGCCTTTTTATTATTCAGCATTTGATACTGCTACTGAAATTATTTTCTAAAAGTCTACCATTCGATATTTCCACATTGCCTATGAGATAAAAATCTATTTTTCTTGGAATAAAAGCCTTTCATGATTTGATGGTTTGCCTTCTTTTCTTGGCTTATCTTTTGCCACTCCCCTGTAATCATCCTGAACTACCTGTGGTTCCTTGAGTATAGCATCCATTTTAATGCCTCTTTGCTTTTGCTCCTGCCTCTGTAACAAATGCCCTTCCAAAATGCTCCGCTGCCTAAATAGTCTTCCTCACTCCTCAAGTCTCAGAATAAGTCACATCCTCTGTGAAAGCTTCCTGAATCCCATAAATGCAGTTTTTATCTTTTCCTCTGTGTTAATACAGTGCTTTGTATTTAACTCAACATTATCATTTTTCTTACCATGTTCATCTCTTCCATTTAAGTATGAAATTTTTGAATGGAAGGATCACATCTCAAGCACCAATCTATAGCTGCTGCTCAATACATTCTCTGGCATATAGTACCTAATAAATAGTTGTCAGTAAATAAATGAATGACATTAAATGTGTAGCATAACATGGCTGAATAATAACACCCCAACCTGCTTCTACCAGCAAGGATGTTGGTTCACGGGTAAATACATTGTTGATTAATGAAAACAAGACATTTCATGCTAGTACTTATCTTGGAATCCAAAAAGCAGGATAAATTATAAGTTTATCTTACTTGCCTCCCTTACACATACACAAATGTACACACACATGTTTTTTCACTTACCACAGGTAGCTCAGAGAACGGTATTCCCTGGTAGGAGCAGCACAGATCTTTGCTGATGCACATATGATGTTGGTACCCAGGATGTGTACGAGGCCCAGCAGGACTGGCATCTGCTTGTTAGACATGCAGGCTCTTAGAACCAATTCTAGACCTATTGAATCAGAATCTACGTTTGACAACATAACTGGTGATGCATAGCACAGAATGTTTGAGAAGCACTGCATTAGAAGACACATCTTTCACAGACTTTAGGGATTTATATAGTAATAAATAGAAATACAAAAGAATAATAGATGTACAGATCAAAATAAGGAGTGAAAATTTTAAATTTGAACTTTGATCAATATCAAACAGATATTGAGAATTTTCTGTATTAACTATAAGACCTCATATTATGCAGGGAGTAACCTCTGTTTCTAATATTCCTATATAGTGTGGATCAGCATTAGGGTAAAAAAATACATTTATTGCAGAATCAAGGAGAACAGAAAACAAGAATCTGCACAGGATCACGACATGAATAATATCTACAACCTACTTCCAAATATAATATCTATGTCTATTTTTGCTTTTGTTGCCTGTGTTTTTGTTGTCACATCTAAGAAATCATTGTCAAGGCCAATGTCAAGAAAGTTTTCCCCTATGTTTTCAACTAGGAGGTTGATGGTTTCCGGTCACGCATTTATGTCTTTAATCCAGTTTGAATTGATTTTTGTGTATGATGTAAAGTGTCCAATTTCATTGTTTGGCATGTGGATTGTCAATTTTCCCAATACTATTTATCAAAAATACTATCCTTTCCATGGTGTGTATTCTTGGCACCCTTGTTGAAGATCAGTTGATGGTGTATGTAAAAGTTTATTTCTGGGCTCTCTGTTATATTCCGTTGGTGTATATGTCCATGTATCTGCCAGTACCATAGTGTTTTTACTGCTGTTGCTTTGTAACATGTTTCTAAATCAGGAAGTGTAAAGCCTCTACCTTTGTTTTTCTTGCTCAAAATTACTTTGGCTGTTTGAAGTCTATTTTGGTTCCACATGAATTTTAAGTTTTTTTTTTTTTTTTCAGTTCTGTTAAAAAAAAAATACCACTGGGATTTAGATACAGATTGCATTGAAACTGTAGACTAGTTTAGGTATTATGGATATTTTAACAATATCAATGCATCTAATCCATGAGAACAGGCTCTTTTTTTATTTTGTCTGCTTTAATTTTTTTAATCAATGTTTCATAATTTTTAGTCTACACATCTTTCGCTTCCTTAGGTTTATTTCTCTTTTTTTGTTCTTTTTAATACCATTTTCGATGGGATTATTTTCTTACCTTTCATTTTTTTTTTTTAGCTTTCTTTTTGGATTGCATGTTTATAGTGTATAGATATGCAATCAATATTTGTATGTTGATTTTAAATCCTGTGACTTTGCCAAATTCATTTATCAGTCTTCAAAATATTTTTGGTAGAGTCTTTAGGGTTTTCTATATTTAAGATTATGCCATTTAAATGCAGAGATAATTTTACTTCTTCTTTTGCAGTTTGAATGCCTTTTATTTCTTTTTCTTGCCTAATTAGTCTGTCTAGGACTGTCAGTAATTTGTTAAATAGAAATGGCAAGAGTGGTCATCCTTGCCTTGTTCCTGATCTTAGAGAAAAAGTTTTCAATTTTTCACCACTGAGTATGCTATTTGTTGTGATCTTTTCATATACTGTCTTTCACATGCTGTCTTTCATGTGTTAAGGTAAGTTCTTTTTGCACCTAATTCATTGAGTTTTGTTTTGTCTCTTTATGCTTCTATTGAGGTGATCATTTTATTAATCCATCACTGTTAATGTAGTATATCACATTTGTTGATTTCCATATGTTGAGGCATCTTTGTATCCTGGGGACAAATTTTACTTGGTCACAGTGTATGATGCTTTTAGTGTGCTGTTGAATTTAGTTTATTACTAATTTGTTGAGAATTTTTTCATCTATGCTCATCAGGGATATTGGCCTATAGGTTTCTTCTCTTGTGTTGCCTTTGGCTTTGGTGTCAGGGTGATGTTGGCCTCATACAATAAGTTTGAAAGTGTTCCTTCCGTTTTCTGATAGAGTTCAAAAGGATTATTATTAATTCTTCTTTCAATATTGGGTAGTATTTACCTTTGAAGCCATCTGGTTTTACCTTGTTGGAAGGTTTTCTTATTACTGATTCTACCTTCATATTTGTAATAGGTCTGTTCAGACTTTCCATTTTTTTCTTGATTTAGTTTTGAAAGTCTGTGTCAAGGAACTTATTTGATTATTCTAGGTTATCTACTTTCTTGGCACATAATTGTTCATAATATCCCTTATGATCTTTGTTATTTCTGTGGCATCAATTGTAATATCTTCTCTTCCATTTCTGATTGTATTTAGTTGAGGCTTCTCTTTTTTTTTTCTTCTTAGTGTAGTTCAAGGTTTGTGGGTTTTGACTATCTTTAAAAAAATTAACTCTTAATTTCAACAATGTTTTCTTTTATTCATTTATTTCTACTTAAATCATTATTATTTTCTTTCTTCTGCTAACTTTGAGCTTAGTTTGCTGTTTGTCTAGTTCTTTGAGGTGTAAAGTTCATGATGCTTTTTATTTTCTTTTTGATATCTTCCTTGACTCATTGGTTGTTCAGGAACATGCTGTTTAATTTCCACACATTTGTGAGTTTTTTTTAAATTACTCCTGTCGTTGATTTCTGGTTTTACACCACTATGGTCAGAAATGATACTTGATAGGATTTCAATGTTTTTAAGTTTGTTAATAACTGCTTTGTGGCCTGATGTATCATATCCTGGAGAATGTCCTGTGTGCACTGGAGGAGAATGTGTATTCCACTACTGTTGGGTGGAATGTTCTGCGAATTATCTGTTGGATACATTTGGTCTATAGTGCTATTCAAGTCTGCTGTTGTTTTATTTTCTGTCTGTATGATTTTTACATTGTTGAAAGTATTGAAGTCCATGCTATTATTATATTACTGTCCATTTTCCCCTTCATATCTGTCAATGTTTTGCTTTACCTATTGAGGTGTTCCAGTGTTGGGTGCATATATAATATATTTATAGTTGTTATATCCTCTTGATGAATTGCCATCTTTATTATCATATAGTGAACTTCTTTTTCTCTTGTGACAGATTTTGTCTAAAAGTTTGTTTTGTCTAATATAAATATAGCTACTTCTACTCTCTTTTGATTAACATTTGCATGGAATATCTACTTTCATCCCTTCACTTTGGGCCTGTCTGTCCTTAGATCTAAAATGAGTCTCTTGTGAGAAGCATAAGGTTGAATATTGGTGATTTTTTTTATTTTTATCCATTCAGCTGTTCTGTATCTTCTGAGTAGTGAATTCAATCTATTTACATTTAAAGTAATTATTGTTAGGTAACAAATTACTGCAACTTGGTTCATTGTTTGCTTTATACTTCTTTTAGTCCTCTCAACTTCTCTTGCTACTTCCTTTCTGATTTGATTAATTTCATAATGATATGCTTTTATTCTTTTCCCTTTTTTTTTTTTCTTTTTAGAGATGGGATCTCACTCTGTCACCGAGACTGTCACCTAAGCTGGAGTGCAGTGGCACAATTATAGGTCACTGCAACCTCACACTCGTGGGCACAAGTGATCCTCCAACCTCAGCCTCCTGAGTAGCTGGGGCTACAGTGGTGTGCCACCATGCCTGGCTAATTAATGAATTTTTTTGTAGAGACTAGATCTTGCTATGTTGCCTAGCCTGGTCTCAAACTCTCAGCCTCAAGTACTCTTACTGCCTTGGCCTCCTAAAGTGCTGGGATTGCAGGTGTGAACCACTGGGGCCAGCTACCACTTTATCTGTTTTTATGTATTGCACATTTTTTCTTTGAAGTTACTGTGAAATATCTTATAACAGTAAGTTTTAATCTGATACTAAATTAACTTCAATCACAGACAAAACTCTACACTTTTACTTCCTCCACTTATACTCTGTTTTGATGCCAGAATTTATATTGTGTATTTATTAACCAATTTTTGTGATTATTGTTATTCTTAACACTTTTGTCCTTTAACTTTTATACTAGTTAAAAATGATTTATATGCCACCATTACAGTATTAAAATATTCTGTATCTGTTGATATATTCACCTATATCAGTGAGATTTATACATCCGTATGCTCTCACATTTCTGTTTAGAATCCATTCACTTTTATTTATTTATTTATTTATTTGCTACAATGTTTTTACCCATATTGTATTCCATGTAGGCATAACATGCTGCTGGCAGGATACACACCAAAATTATTGCACTAATTGCTTCTTAAGTGTAGGATTTTCTACATCTTCTCCAGTGAATATGCTTTACTTTTGAATTCAGGGTTTTGTTTTGTTTTTTTTTTCTTAATTCAGGATATTATGAGTGTACAAACACTTTGGTTACATGAAATGCATTTGCCTCACTCAAGCCAGGGCCACAAGCATGTCCTTCCCCCATACAGTGTACCCCGTCTCCATTAGCTGTGGGTTTACCCACCCCACCGGCTTTACTCCCCACCCACCCACCCTACCTGATGAGCACTCAGTGAGTATTACTATCATTTGAGTACCTTAGTGTTGATCAATTAGTACCAGTTTGATGGTGAATACATGTGGTGCATGCTTTTCCATCCTTGTGATACCTTCAATTCACTTTTATTTTAAATAACTGCCTTTAGCACTTCTTGTGAGACAGGTGAAGTAATGACAAACTCCCTCAGTTTTTGTTTGCCTGGGAAAGTTTTTTATGTCTCCATTTTTAAAAGATAGTGTTGTTCGATATAAGATTCTTGGTTGGCAGTTTAACTCATTCAGCCCTTTGAATACAGCATTCCACTGTCTCTTAGCCTGCAAGGTGTCTGCTGAGAAATCCACCGATAGTCTTATGGAGGTTACTTTTCATATATGAGTCCCTTTTGCTGTTTCAGAATTCTCTCTTTGTCTTTGACTTTTGACAATTAATTATAATGTATCTTGCTGTACATCTTGGTAGATTAAATCTATTTGGAATCATTTGAACTTTATGAACCTAGATGTCCATTTCCCGCTCCAGATTTCAGAAGTTTTCAGCCATTCTTTCTTTAAGTAAACTTTCTGCCCCTTTTTCTCTTCTTCTTCCGAGACTCCCATATGTGATTATTATTTCACTTGATGGTGTCTCATAAGTCTCATCAGTTTTCTTCATATTTTTAATTCTTTTTGTTTCTTTTTGTTTCTCTGACTGAATAATCTCAAATGACCTGACTTCAAATTCACTGATTCTTCCTTATAGTTTGATCAGGTTTGCTGTCAATACCTCTTATTGATATTTTTAGTTCAAACATTGTTATCTTCAGCTCCAGAATATTTGTTTGGAACTTTTTTCTATTTGTATAAATATATGGGGTACAAATATACAATGTAACAAATGGACAAATTTGTTACATTGATATATTGCATAGTGGTGAAGTCAGGGCTTTTACTGTATCCATCACCGGAGTAACATACATACATTGTATTATACCCATTAAGTAATTTATTATCTCTATGGTTTCTACTTTCTATCTCTTTGTTGAACTTCTCATTTTATACATATACTTCTACCATAATTTTGTTTAGTTGTTGATCTGTGTTCTTTTGTAGCTCACTGAGCTTAGAAAAATTATTTTGAATTTTCTCAAGTAGTTTGTAGATTTCCCTTTCTTTAGGGGTCATTTACTAGAGCTTTACTTTGTCCCTTAGTGGTGTCATGTTTTTGATTCTTCATCATGATGTCTGCCTTTGAAAAAGCAGTCATTGCTTCTAGTTTTTACAGGCTGGCTTTGGCAAGAAAAATCTTTCAATAGCAGCCCGGCCAAAGATTATGAGCATATCATTTAGCTGAGTCCGTGGGATACCAGGCTGGTGGGGTCCATGAGCAAGCCTTCTGCTGTATTGTGCAAGTGTGTCTGCTACCAGGAGCCATGGGCTGACTGAGAGATGCACAATTGGTTTTTGAGAACCACTTCCCCTTTTATTTGTTGTTAGATACTCTCAGGTAATCTACCCATGCCAACTCCCTATGTTTGGGATGAGGTACAACAGAAGAAGACATCTTGGGCTACATTCCTAAATGCGGGGGAAGGTGGACACACAACTTGGTCTCTTTTTTTTCCATGACAGAAATTGTGGGCCAAGGGGATCTCTCTCGGCACTGTGCTTTGTCAGCTTGGGGAAGAGGTAACATAGATAAAATGAAACTGGTGTCTTTACCCTTTCCATGTTCCATATGAGTGTTAGGACATAATCTACAGCAATATAAAATGCTGTAAATTTAAAAGTGGATTGATTCATTTTCAAGTAATTTTCTGTTTTCTTTTTAAAATTTCAGATAAAAAATAAATACCTCCAATATTAGTAAGGTGTACCTAAACCAGATAGAGCTAATCTCCTAAGGATAAATTTACTAGCTGAGAAGCACATTTGACAAAATAGTACTTGAACAAGTTATGTATTGGTCTGGAGGAGACCCAGTACCATAGCCTGAAATCAGGTCTACCAATCAAAAGGAAATGGAAAATTTGGAAAACATGTGAATAATTCTGGCAGCAGATGCAACTTTTTCTCAGTTAACCAGATATCCAAGGCAGATATTTGTTTTTATCTCCTCAGAATAGACAGGGCAATATGCCTGGGTGGGTTTAGCCTGAATTTATATCTCACATAATTTAATAATTGATAGATTTAATTTAATTAATAAATTAAGCATGAAGAGAATATGATCTCAGAATTCAAAGGCTATGGACATAAGATTACTCTTTATATGTAAGAAGTTGATGACTTCCTTTGACATAATTCAGTTATTTTTGAATATTAAACTTGTATTTGTTTCCCCAAAACTATAACTTTAAGTATGATATGAAAGGTGGGAAAATTTTTATGGAAAGTAGACAAATTTTGATCGAAGTTCCTTTTTTTCTTCAGAGATATGCAAGGAATTTTGATTATCTATATCATCCAGCATACTGTTATGATCAATATAGAGTGGAAAAGTAAGTTTTCTTGTAATTTATCTAGCTTTTTGTAGTATAATTTTATGAATTTTATTACTACTATATATTTTCCTAGTCATAGTGTCATGTTTTGAATCTAGTCAGTTTATATTATTCAATACTGACAGTCTTTGTAAATTTTGGTCTAAGTTTTTAAAGATATTTTGCAAGCCATGAAAATATGTGGTAAATACTTATAAAGTGAATCATAAATTCTTTATTGATTTTTAAATGTCAAAATGCATAAAATACTAAACATATTCAAATGTAAACTTATTTCCAATGATTTTCTTTTCCTGCCAACCACATAATTTTGAGAACTCAAACATTCTTCCTAGTATAACTGTGATAGCTCATTAAAAATTCTAATCTTGTCTCCAATTCAAACAGCTTATTAACTATGTCCTTTCATCACTGAGGAGAGCTGTACATCCAAATACAAAAAATAAATAAATAAACCGTGGAAATTATTTGTCTTTTCTTGAGATTTCAGTGAATATGTAATTATAAATAGTTATCTAATTTATTTAATTATAACAATGAAAATTAATCTCTAAGGTGAGTGGGTTCTAAATAATAAATTTGTTCACTGTGTCACAAAGATAAAAATATGGTCACCATAGCATATATATCCCTTGAATGCTGGATTGAAGATCACCAAACTCCAAAGGGAGACACCTAGTATTTCATAAGATGGAATGTTCTAAGCCAGTCTCCAAGTAAACCTCAAAAAAAAGAACTTTATAGTAATTCATTAAATTGTTTGAAAGGCTTGAGAAAACACATAGTAGAAAATAAGAGTTTTCTAAATATAGATTGGTTGGAAGGAAAGATGTTTTTCCTGAAGAAGATTTTGTTTGTGTGTCTTTTCTGTTTCGAGAAAGGGTCTCACTATGTCACCCAGACTGGTCTCAAACTCCTGGGATCAAGTGATACTCCCACTTCAGCCTCCCAAGTAGCCAGGATTATAGGTGTGCGCCACTGCCCCCTTTCCTGAAGACTTTTTCTGGAAAAGTGGCTTTCTATTTAACAAATGGAAAACATAGCCAGTAAAGTTAATAGATATTTAACATTTTGAAACATGTCTAGTGCTATCACAATTCATTCCAGGTT